>NW_015505419.1:853131-854224 GCF_001515645.1 Sinocyclocheilus grahami | reverse complement strand
CCCCCCCCCCCCCAGTTTTCGCCCTGGTCCTGTGGGGAAACACACAACTTCTTGTGGGGGTATTACTGGAGGGGAATTTGATGTTACCTGCCAGACCTGCCCAACCCCGGGAGAGACCGTCCGCATTCCCGTGGCCATCCCCGGCCCGATGGTGTACTTGGAAGCAGAAGTCCTGGAGTGCGAGGAACCACCGAGTCACCTGGGTGTTCGTGTCCTTTGCCTTGGACATCCATTGGAGTGGCGCATATGGTCTGTGACAAGGGTGAACCGGCAGCCCCAGAGGTAGTACTTCAACTCCAGTACTGCCCACTTTATGGCCAGGACCTCTTTCTCCAGCGCCGCGTACCTGGTTTCCGCGGGGGAGAGTTTCCTGCTGTTATAGACCACGGGGTGTTCCTCTCCATCCCGGAGCTGGGAGAGGACTGCTCCTAAGCCGGTGCCGAGGCGTCAGTATACAGGGTGAAGGGGCAGCCGAAGTCTGGGGCATGCAGGACCAGAGAGGACGTCAGGGCCGTCTTGAGGGCCTGGAAGGCGGCTTCGGTCTCGGGAGTCCAGACTACCTTCTCCAGCTGCCCTTTCCTGGTAGGGTCTGACAGGGGGCAGGCTATGGAGGAGAAGTTAGGGATGAAGCATCGGTAGTAGCCCACCAACCCCAAAAATGCCCGTACCTGCGTCTTGTTGACAGGACGTGGGAACTTCTTTACCGCCTCGACCTTCCTTTCCTGGGGCATGATGAGCCCTCTTCCAATTTTGTAACCCAGGTACTTTGCTTCGGTGAGGCCGAGGTGGCACTTCTTGGGGTTGGCAGTAAGGTCAGCCTGCCGGGGCTCTGACAACACCCTCCGTAGACGCTCTAGGTGAGTCTCCCAGCACTCCGAGTGTATGATGACATCATCCAGGTAAGCCGCGGTGTAGGCTTGCTGGGGCCGGAGCAAGATGTTCATCAACCGCTGGAACGTGGCTGGTGCCCCGTGTAGGCCGAAGGGTAGCACTCGGTAATGACAGTGGCCGTTGGGAGCGCTAAACGAGGTCTTCTCCTGGGAGCTCTGGGAGAGGGGCACCTGCCAATATCCTTTGGTGAGGTCCAAGGTGC
>NW_015505419.1:839722-853010 GCF_001515645.1 Sinocyclocheilus grahami | reverse complement strand
GGGGGGCCCCCTGCCAATATCCTTTGGTGAGGTCCAAGGTGCTGATGTATCGAGCCTTGCCCAGCCGGTCCAAGAGCTCATCCACCCACGGCATGGGATATCCGTCGAAGGCGGAGACTTGATTCAGCTTCCTGAAGTAGTTACAGAACCGGAGGGTGTTGTCCGGCTTTGGAACCATCACTATTGGGCTGGCCCAGGGGCTAAGGGAGAGCTCGATGATTCCCAGTTGGAGCATCTTCTTTACCTCCTCCTCTATAGCCGGCTGGCGAGCTTCTGGTATCCGGTAGGGCCGCTGCCGGACTACAACTCCTGGTGGTGTGCGGACCTCATGCTCGATGACTGTGGTTCTACCCGGGGTCTAACTGAACACATACTTAAACTGACTGACCAGGACCTCGAGTTCTGTCTTCTGGGTCGCCGACAGCTGCGGATTTACGTCCACTACTGGAGGGATGGTGTGGGCAAGCGCGGTGAGTTGCTCGGGCCGGGGAACCCACTTCTTGAGCAAGTTAATGTGGTAAATTTGCTCCATTTGTCGGCGGCCGGGTTGCCGCACACGGTAAAACAAACATTAATTTCGCCTGGAGCCCCATTTCAACTCTCCCTGTGTGCCTCTTTTCCTGGCTTTTATGGCCGGCGGGAACGAGCTCCAGGTGCGCCACTCATCACGCACAGGTGTTGTGATTGTATGATCAGTGTGTAAGCGGCATTTCCATTTAACATCAATGACTCGGACAATAGCAACTAAATTAGGCTGCTGTCCCTTTAAAACCGAATTCACAGCTGCAATGGATGCAATGTACTGATACACAATCTCCTTACTGTTTACATTCACTTAAGACGTAATCAACTGTGTTTAAGTGAATACTTGTCAAAACCAGAGGTGTAAAGTATTGGAGTAAATGTAATTAGTTACTGTACTTGAGTATCGTTTCGGGTACTTTGTAGTTATACTGAGTATCAAAGATATTAGCAACTTTTACTCTCTACTTCACTACATTTTTGAATGAGTATCTGTACTCTTTACTCCACTACATTTGAAATGAGTGTTGCAGTTACACACTACATTTTGCATGGACCTAGCTTTTTCTGCAGCAGTTTATTTCTGCTACAAAATACGTGATACTGCCTGCTACAGGTCACTGAAAGTACTGCATCTTGTGCGTTTTGCACCTTACTCACCCAAACTTTTCAACAAGGCTACTTTTAAGTGAATGCAAGTATTTGTGAATCAGAGGTGTTTTATGAGATGAGGACATGACTGCAGCCGGCAATGAGGCCCAAACCAGCACATCCACTGAAAGAAGGCTTCTACTTTTTAATTTTACTTAACGTTATTTTATTGATCCATTATTCTGAAGATACCTTTTTGAAAGATTATTTTTTGTTTTGTAAGTTTGAGGTGTTCAGTTTTATGTTGGTTTTAGAAAATAAACGTGATTGCTCTCCTCACAAATCAATGTTTGTAGTCCGTTTGTTCATTGGTTCCCCTTGATTAGTCTCCCCAGGTGTGTCTTATCTTGTTAAGCTTGTTAGCCCCTGTGTGTTTATATAGCCCTAGTGTTTCTTTAGTTCCTTGTGAGTTGTTGAATGTAATGGTTGTCTGTTTGCCAGTCATGCTGTTCTTTGTTCCCGTCGGTTTTTGCCTTATTGTTTGTTGTAGTTTTTACATGAAATACCAGCACATAGATCCTTGCCTCTGCCTGCTTTCCGCAGCTTCTCCACAACATTACAGTTTTTCACTGGCATGTCTCTTTGACTAGTGCATCTTTGAACCTATATTTAGTATAAGTAAAATACTTAAGTACTGTTAAAATCAGATACTCTAAGACTTTTACTCAAGTTGTTTTGGAATTGGTGACTTGTAACGTGTAGTGGAGTAATTTTCACTGTAAGGTATCTGTACTTTTACTCAAGTATGGGTTTTAGGTACTCTTTACACCTCTGGTTTTTCCTTATTAGGGAGTTTTTGTTGTGTTTGTGTTTTTGTTGTTATTCTTGTTTATAAAATCCCATTATCTCCTTGCAGTCCTTGCCCCATCCCTCAAAACAACACGTGACATGGACATGTTACATTTTTATTCATTCTAAATGAAACATTTCTAAATTATTATTATTGATAATGCATGTTTCTCTTGTCCCTGTAAATTTCAGATACTTTACTTTGTTTGATGACATGTACTGTACATTGAGATATGATATGCATTGCTTATTTCACATTTACAATGGTGAATTTGTGTTTTATATTGTCCCATTAAAATTCACTGATTACAATAATGCAGTAAGGAACTATGCTATTTTACTTACACAACATACAAGACAAGTCTTACAAATTCATTTAAACTATTTCTGAGCTATTCTTCTGACAAACATTAATTTTACAGTTTTACATGGCTAGTCATTTGTTGTGTTTGCTGTGTTCAGGGTATGAAATATTTGGTTGTATCCTCCATGTCAGCTTGGTGTTACTCGGCAGTCCCAGTTTGCTCAGCTTTTGCTGCAACTGAAGACAAACAGAGGCATCAAACATGTTTTAAAGTGTAATTCAAGCATTTGCATTACTTTAACATAGGCTAGATATTATAAAATGTAAAGACACATATAGAATAACATGATTACCCTTGTTGAAAAACCACTGTGTATTACTTGACACTGACCTGTTGTAAAATGGTGCTGACGTTAAAGTTCAGTGGTGACTGCATATTTATTCTCAGTATTTGAATCTTCTTTGCTACAGGGATTGAAATATTCAAATCAGTAATTTGCAAAAGTAAATTGTCTATGTCCTAACCCTCTATGAGACACCGTCATTTATAAATGATGCTAAGAAAATTGTAATAAATACAATATTAATGTTCACCCAACAAAATTTAATTTACTGACATTATATGACATCCCCTTCAACCAGTAAAATGTAAATTTATTCAAATGTGTTTTTTTTTTTGGTATGAAGTGGTAAAGGAGACATTAGCACACATTAGGTCACATGCTCGCAAGGCTCCAGAGTGAGCTCATTTTAGACTAGAAAATACATATAAATTCAAGTTATAAAAAATATATTTGTACATCCAAATGTGTTTTCTAAAAGTTTTTTTTTTTTTTTTTTTTGAGATTGTTAATGCACTTTTATAAAAACAACCCAGAGACCAAACAATCTGAGCGTCATGCATAACTGACAAAGTCCTATTACGGGATACATATTTTGTGTAGCTGACACTATTGACCAGCATTGGAGGGCAGTATAATAGCCTTTAAGCATGTGTTTCACATCAAATATAGCAGCACACGAAGAATCTGAATGTTCATAAAGATTTTTTATGTTTTTTGAAAGAGTACGGCCTTTTCACTTCATTTTGAACCTCAGTTCAAAATACCCCACAGATCATTTATTATACACCCTAAAAAATGCTGGGTTAAAAAGGGACAAACCCAGCTTTTGGGTTGTTTTGACCCAGCTATTGAGTTGTTTTGACCCAGCGGTTAGGTTGTTTTGAGTCAAGGGTTTTTCAATGAATCTTTGCAAATCGCCTTTTCTAATAATGTGCTAGTTAGCAAGTTTCGCGGCTAAGTGTGGCTAAAGTTTACAGTATGCTCGTCACCCCACAGAAGAGAGGGGCGGGGTGAGCAGAGCTCATTAGCATTTAAAGCGACATGCAACAGAACGGGTTGCTGTAAACAGAGCTGATTTTGACAAGGTAAAAACTGTGTTTTTTACACTACCATTGAGAAATTTTAACCAAAGTATGTTATAGACCCTAAAGAATCATATCAACTTGTGGAAAATGGGCATCCGATGACCCCTTTAAGTTTCAGACAATTTGCCAAAAATAATTTACCCTAATGGGTCAAAGTCAGTTCTAAATGATGGAACCCTAAAAAAAGGTCAAAGGTCATATGCAGAATAAACATTTTGGAAAAATTTGACTCCTAAATATGTGTAAAATATAAAATCAATTTTTTCAAGCTGTGAATTCACAATTAGTCCCATAGAGGGCTAAGATCATGCACACATCAGCAAACAGAGGTTTTCTTACCAGTGCCACAGACATATCTGTGTTTAAATGAGCATGATATATCATTCCATTGTGCATTCAACACAGACAGGTGTGCACAAAATTCAATTCCATTGAAATTGTTGGGTTCAGAGGATTTCCAAGCCCTAAACACGGAGCTACTCTGATCTGACCATTTCCAGTCGTCTCTGTATAAACCCATGTAAGCTCTATCCACGTTCTGGTCATTGAGCAGCAACTTTAGTTCTGTGTTCTCATCTTGGTTTTCTATTGTAGCCAAATCAGTGTGATACAGTCTGCAGTAGTATAAAGCATCACTCCAACTTTTCTTCTCTTGGATTAAGACTGTTGTATTCGTTGTGGCTGTGGGCATATAGTTAATTTAGACATTCTATTTGTTTAATTATTTTTAAATATATTAGTCAAGTTAGAAAAGCACATTCAATTACCATTGTAACACAAGAAAAAAAAGGGATTTTCACATGGCACATCAGCCCAATCTTCTCTTTGAGTGAAAACAGCACAAGCCTCTTTTGATTGAGAGCTGTCTGGTTCGTTTGGTGCCCAGTTGGTGTATGCCATGTTTTTTTCACCATTGGACCATCTCCAGCTGTAGCGATCATCATACAATCCTATCCAAACACCGCCAGTGTAACCTCCGCTCCTCAGAGTTTGAACGACTTGGTCGTGTTCTTCCTTGTTGTCAAATGTTGCTAAATCATAGTAGTATTTTCTGCAGTAATTTTGAGCTTCAGTCCAGTTCTTAAACTCATTGATGATGTAATAACGATGAGAAGAGCACCACGGAAGACATGCAAATCCTTGAAAAACATACATTGAAACTTGTGTTGTTCTAATCAATGTAATGCAATGCAAGGAAGTGTTGTTTAATATTCTTTTTTAAACTTAAATGGGAAACAAATGAACAAACATTTTTTATACTTACCTACTAACAGTGATGTGAGAATCATCCTGTGTACAAACTCCTTTTTTATTATTATTAGACACATTAGATGGATTGTGAATAATATATTTAATTTTAAAACACAAAACAACATAAAACAGGTCTTATTAAAAATAATAATGGCAATAATGAAAACATATGCCAGGCAAAAGTAATAATAATAATATTACTTGACAATGTTGTTGCTTCTGCTAGTGTGATGCTTTAAAAGCCACATTGTTAGACTTGCAAATGTTTCTTCTTTTTTCCCCCTAGAACCAACCACAGTCCTTGACTCTGCCTTAAAGATCCTCCCCTTCTAATTTGTTTTAGCTTTATTTGCACAAATATATATATGCAGGAAGAGGAAACAAAAACCTAGAAGGACTTATTTAAAGCCTCCACAAACAATAATGAAAACAGAAAAGAAGATTTCCAAGCTAACTTGAACCCTTTTAGACCAGAATATACCCCCCAACCCCACCAGTCCAGAGTGGAATTGTACACTGCATTTTGAGATATCAAATGAATGTAGCCATAAAAATCTTTGTATTTGGTCATGTGGTCTCAATGTGGCAGCCACTGTAAAAAAGTACTGATCCCAACCTTGGCCTTGCCAACATTATGAAGATATCATTGCATTTTGAAAGCTTTTTAAAAATAATTTTTAATGATCCACTGATCCATTCTTCTCACTTAATGGCACAGATGTAATAATAAGTGATATTGTCTTATATGGACCACACTGTTAATAGGTTCTAGTATCATGTGTCTGGATGGCAATATGCATAAGGAAATCATATGCAAATGAGATTGTGTAATAAAAAGTTGTTGTTTGATGCTTCAGGTGTCTAAATTAAACAGTTCTCATACTGATGGCAGCAGCTAGTTCACTTGGAAATCATGTTGATTTAGTCCTCTTCCTCTTCTCGTTTACTTCATCTTCTTCGGCTGCATCCGAAAATTGAATAATGCAGGCACATTCCAAGGTTGGAAGGCATCATGGCACACGTTAAATTCTGTGACAGTTAACATAAAAAATAAAGATGGCGTCTGAGAGTTGGTGGTCAGTTTGTGTGGGAATTAATATTCTGACAAACGTTTTCGACTTTTCGAAATTACTATTGCAGTAAATATTCGCTTAGTTAACGGTTTAATGATCTACAGCAAACTCTTCAGCAATAAAAAAGAAGAAATGTTCGTTTATCTTAAGTCATTTTTGCTTATTAGTATGGTTGAACTGGATTATCAAAGGTCAGCAGCAAAGATATTAGTTAATAAAATGGGATTAGATACATTTGTGTTTTAATTCATTTCGATGAATACTAAATCTGTTTTTTGTGAGTGGGATGAATTAATGCACATTCACATTTAGTCTAGAACTACATCATGTTCACACAGCCATCACAACGCCTCTGTACTCCCGATTTCTCCCAATATGAGGACAGGAGACTTGTCAGTCAATGAATGGGAAAACAAAGTAACTCAGATATTTTCTTGTAAATTAAAAAGTAATGCGTTACTTTACTAGGTACTTGAAAAAAGTAATCTGATTATGTAACTCACGTTACTTGTAATGCGTTACCCCCAGCACTGCAAAGTCAGCTGCCTAAGTTTTCGGATGCAGTCTTCATCTTTTCTTTTCTTTTTCAAACCAGTTCTTAAATCAGTTTAAAGGTGCATTGCCGCCACCTACTGGACTAGAGTCATTTTAGTAACAACCCTCGGCAACCATTTAATAGCCATGCAGCTCCTGCTGCATCTACAGTACATTTAATCTAATACATACGTCTGCAAACATGGGATTTCTGTGAATTGCTTGCATGCCATTTAGATTCAGGGGATTGGAAGCTGTCAATGAACTATGGTAAAAAAAACAAAAAGCTATGAAAACTAAAAATGTACATCAAAATACATGGACATCAAATTTTGGATTAGTATAATCACAAACTTTGTTTGAAACCAAAAAATGTATGAAATTATAATCATATTAATATATGTTACATGTTCAAAGATTTGGAAATGTTTATTTAAAGATATTGGAGATTGCCCTTTTATACAAATGTATATGATTCTGTGCATTGAGGATGTCCATTTGCAATCACGTGTTTGACCAGCAGATGTCCTCGGTGTGTCAAAGTTCGCAAATAGATCATTTTGAATAAAAAAAAAGCTTTAATTATCCAATTGTTAAATTAGCATCCTACTGTTACTATCCCTTGGAATTAGCTCACATGAGCCAGTTTACACTGTCGCAGTCCATACACTTCTACTAATCAACCAATATGCCCATTTTGAGATTATTGGCCAATAAGAAGTAATGCTTTAGCCTACTTTAATGGCACTCCTGCACTGCTATTGTAACGGAGCCGACAAGACGTGCAGATCCATTTGCAAAGCTTTAATAGAAGACAGAGACGTGGTCATAAAACAGGTGTAACAGGGTTAAAAAGAACATTCCATTTAAACAGTTTATATGTGAATTCCATAAAATAAGGCATTTTGTTGTATTAATTTGTGTTTGAAGTCTTCCCTCCTGTGGCCGATAATGGTACTGCAAATGTAGTATTTTGTCCCTCTTCTCTTTCCATACCACAGCAGATTTGAGTTACTGTTGCGGGTATGCACGATTTTTCATGCTCTGTCTCATTAACGTATTAACTGTGAAGATAATATGTTTTTTTTCAGTGAATGTTTTCGATGCAATTGATCGCATTTATGTATTTGAACATGTTTATAATACATTTGACACTTTAACACTGTTGTTGAAGTAGTTATACATGTATTGAATTTCCTCCTGCGTCACATGAGTAGGAACAAGCTCATTTTATGTGGTCATTGTGTCTGTCTTAAGCCTTCGGATAGTTAATTGCATTATGAGTTGAGAGTGTAATTTCTATTTTTCTAGTTTTTCCATGTATATCTGCAGTATTGTCTTCAGCCAATGTGATTTATTCTAATCTTTTCCCAAAAAGGTATGTTGCTTTCTTGTTTATTTCGTTATAAATGTTAACTGATCGTATTTAGCAAATTGTTTCTTGTTATTAATTATAATTTTCCACATTGTATTATGAGTTCAGCTGTAAAGAGCAGATTTGAGTGTCACTGCTGCGTTTTTCCATGTATATCTGCAGTACTGTCTTCAGCCAATGTGATTTATTCTACTTTTTGCCCAAAAAGATAAACCAAAGCTGAAGAAACCCCATGTGTGAGTGTGTTCTTCCCCATCCGTTACACAGGCATGGGTCAGACAATGGCAAACAGGTATATAGAGGGCAAGACAAAAGAGTATCCAAAGGAAGGCGTGAGTCAGTCGACGGTGAACGTAATCCTGAGGGCGAGGCAAACGGGGAATCCGCAAGACGAGCTAGAGTCCAGGCGAGGTGCAAACACAGTCTGAAACAGCAAGGCAAAGGGTAATTCCAAAACAGGCTATAAACTTCAGGGCAGACAGAGATCAGACAAAACGAGATAACAGGCAAGGATCAAGACACGGGTGAACAGACTAAGAACAAGGCAGTACTAGATTAAGGAATTTAGAATGGCTTCGTAAAGTAGCTATCACACGATAAGCACTAAAACAATACTCGGCAGTTTGAAAGGGATCTGAGCGGGGGTAATATAGTGAGTGTGTGATTGGTTACAGCTGAGTTCAATCAGTGCGAGAGTCAATGTAATGGAAGGGTGACCTCTGGTGGCGATCGAACGGAAGTCCATGGACAGGATTCGTGACATAGTGGGGTGGAAACAGGTGAATTAACGTCAGGTTCATTGAGGGAAACGGGACTGGCTGATAATTCAGACACAGGTTCTTGAATAGATTCTGGATAGACTGACAGTTCATGATCAGACTCATTGACAGAAACTGGCAAAACATCAGTTTTCAAAATCAGACTCAATAGCAGCATTTAGATGGACAGACAGTTCACAATCAGTCACCAAGGCTGCTTCAGAACACAGCGAGAGTTCATAGATGGCCTCCTCGGTCGGTTCAGAGTAGGATAAAAGTTCATAAATGGCCTCCGTAGCCTTGACAGGACGGGCAGGGTGCTGACGGCTGGGAGGACGAGTTGAACGTTAAGAAAGCCTTGGTAAAGCGATAAGAAACGAGGGCTCGTCCGTAATTGCGTCAACGTGACCCGGAACGAATGGCGTCGTTGGCGTGGGGAGATACTTTGGATGGCGAAAATGATCAAAACATGGATTTTCAGGAAGTAAGATACAATAAAAGGGAAAAAAGAGTAGCATGGGTGATAGATCTGATTGTGAGCAAACAATTAATAAAGTAAGACATACGAGAATTGAAGCTGAGAAAGAGGTTGAAGAAAGAGAAATCAAAGTGATAATTACTTTTGCTGAGCAGTCAGAACAACAAACTCATCCTGTTAAACTGTCAAAAGCAATTGAGAAAGAGATAGGGATAGTGAAAGCTGTATCTTGTCTTAGCAATGGAAGAATAATGATTAAGAGCAAGGATGAAAACCAGAAGCATAAAATTCTGAAAATGAAAACACTGGCAGGAGGAAGGATAGCATGCACAGAAATAGGCAATAAAGTTCGAGGGGTTATTTCAGGAGTATCTCTCAATGTAAATATGGATGATATTTAAGGAAGTCTGAGTGGAGGAACAGTGATCTCTGCTAGAAGATTGCAGATGACAATAAAAGATGTGAAAGCATGAGCATAATGATTCAGTTTGAAGGAAGTACTCTGCCGATAAGAGTGAAGCTAGGATTTGTAAGCTTCTTGGTACGAGAGTTCATACCTCCACCTTTGAGATGTTTCAAATGCCAATGAATGGGACATACTGCAAATCTTTGTAAAGGGAAAATGCGTTGTGCAAAATGCGGGGGAGAACATGAATATGACAAGTGTGAGGAGGGTGTAGAGATTAAATGCTGTAATTGTGGGGAAGGACATAGCGCAGCATATGCAGGATGCCCTGTACAACAAAAAGCTTGTGAAGTACAAAAAATAAAAACGGTGCAAAATTTTACGTATGCAGAAGCTACACGTAAGGTAAAAGCCAAAGGTATAGTTGAAACAAAGAGAACTAATGTGCCAGGAATCAGGACGGAATCCTATACCCAGAAAGGAGTAAATCCTGAGAGGAATGAATCAGATCTACATATTATGATGAATAAAATTGACTTTGTGGCATTCATTTGTGCGGTGGTAAATGGCACTTCACAAGTGGAAAGGAAATCGGACAAGTTAAAGATTATTGTAGAATGTGCTAACAAATTTCTCAAGTTAACAGGAGTTACAGCAGAGGAGGTCCATGGGATTTTGAAAGCAAAGGAAGGAACTGCTGCTTTGGATACGACTCAGAGTAATAATACATAGTTGTGTAATGTCTTTCCTACTACTACATTGGAATGCCAGGAGCTTAATAGCAAACGGGCAAGAGCTTAAAAACATATCACAGAAATGGAAAAGGCACCAGACATCATGTGAGACATGGTTAAATAGCTCCTTGGATTTTAAGATCAATGGATATGTAGTAGAGAGGAAAGATAGAGAAACTGGAAGAGGTGGAGGGTGTGCAACATTTATTAAAGAAGGCATAGCATATAAGAGAATATACAAAAGTAATAATGTAGAATGTGTAAGTATAGAAGTAATGGGAATACATGAAGAAATTAGAATTACAAATTTTTATAATCCATGCAAAGAAATAAGTAATACTGTATAAGAAGAAGTAATGGGTGATACACACAGTAAAATTATTATATGTGGGGATTTTAATGCACATAATGGTTTATGGGGTAGTAAAAATACAGACAATAATGGGATAGTTATAGAAGAATTTATAGAAGAGCACTTGCTTGTATGTTTGAATGATGGGAAACCAACAAGAATGGATATAATTAAAGGTGGCATGTCATGTTTAGATCTCACAATAACATCAGCTGCCTTAGCCGGTAAGTGTACTTGGAGTGTACATGAAGATAATTTGGGCAGTGATCATTGGCCTGTAGTTTGTGAGATTCAGAGTGCAGTCCAAAGGCAAAACTTTAATCAGTGTGCAAGATGGGGATTTAAGCAGGCAAAATGGAAGGAATTTTATGTGTTGTGTGAAGAAAATTTCAAAAATATGAAGTTGGAAGGGAATATTGAGGAGAGATATAATAAGGTAGTAGGAGAAATCATTTCTGCAGCAAATCAATCTATACCGTGAATAAGAGTTAATGGAAAGAAAAGTGTACCATGGTGGTCTGCATTCCGGATTTTAAAAAGGTTAATAACTCAAGATACAGTTGTAGAATATCAGAAGAAAAGGGCAGCTGCAAGAAGGGTAATTAAAAGTGCAAAGAGAAAGGCTTGGCAGGAATTCTGTAACACAATTGGGAGAGAGACTGGAATGCATGTGGTATGGAGAATGATTAGGAAAATGAATGGTATTAATAATTATAAACAGATCCCTGTAATTGAAGAGGAAGGGAAAATAGCTAGAACGAATAAAGAAAAGACAGTCTTAGCCAAAACTTTTGCTAAAGTTCATAGTGTTGAAAACTTGAATGATAAGTTCTTAAAAAGAAGACAAGAGTTAAGTAAAATACATGAGAATGTTCGTATGGAAAAACAAGGAGTTGATAGTAATATGGATGAGGATTTTAATTCTTTTGAGTTAAAAATAGCCATATACAATTCAAAGAATACAACGCCAGGGAGAGACATGATCAGTTACAGTATGTTAAGAAATTTACCAGAAGTAGCCGTTAAAGCATTAATGGATTTATATAATCATATATGGAATGAAGGCACCTTACCCAAAGATTGGAAAAGTGCAATAGTGATACCAGTAGTGAAACCAGGTAAAGATGCATCAAAATCTAATAGTTATAGGCCAATTGCTCTTACATCTACATTATGCAAGGTAATGGAGAAAATGATAGTAAGAAGGTTGAATTATTTTTTTGAAAAAAAAAAGAAATATTATCATCAGCTCAGAGTGGTTTCAGGAAGAAGAGATCTACAATGGATGCTCTGATATTATTTGAAAATGATGTTAAAAAAGCTTTAATAATGAAAGAATTTCTTGTTGCTGTTTTCTTTGACATTGAAAAGGCATATGACACTTTATGGAGGGAGGGACTGTTAATTAAGTTAAATAAAATCGGAATAGGGGGAGAATGTATAATTGGATATTAGATTTTTTGTTTGAGCGTACATTCCAGGTAAGAATAGGGGACGAAATGTCAGCATCGTATGATATCCTGAATGGGACTCCACAAGGAAGTGTAATCAGTCCAATTTTATTTAATGTAATGATTAATGATATATTTGAAAGAGTTAAACCAAGCATTGGGAAGGCATTATATGCAGATGACGGTGCAGTGTGGAGAAGAGGTAGGAATTTAGGAAATGTAGTTAGTGGCGTGCTGTGATGTTTTTTTTTAAAGGAATACAAGAATCAATAAATGAAGTTGAAAGGTGGTCAGTAGATTGGGGATTGAAGTTTTCAGTATCAAAGACTCAATATATGTTTTTTACAAAGAAAAAGAAAAAGGAACAAATTACCCTTACACTGTTCTCAGTGGCGTGCTGTGATGTTTTTTTTAAAGGAATACAAGAATAAAATATAGCTGCAAGCAGCGATTACCGGGGTTCAAGCAGTTAAGGCAATTAAGCACGTAAGGAAAAAGATTTTGTTAACATGGCTGTAACCCCTTAAATCTATGATTAAAAATAGCATTTTGGGCAAAAGCAGGTAATTTACCAAAGAAATATGATGATTTTTAACAGTTATGACTGTTATAGCGCCACCTAGGGTCAGATCTCCATGAAACTTTGCATGCTTGTTAAGTGTCTTCTGTCACATGTTTTCATCAAGTTTCGTAAAGTTTGGAGTTTTCGTTTAGGTTTTATAGGCATTTGGGTATTTTTGGCCACGCCCCTTCTCTAAACGACACCGTTAAAAAGATTGAGCTCATACATATGTGTACCGAGTTTGGTGAAGATATCTCATTCCGTTCAAGAGTTATAGCTAAAATAACATTTGGCTAACGTTAGCATAGACGCTTTTTGGGGAACGGTTTCGCGCAACAATCGAAATTTCAACTTTTTTTTGATAATTATTGATATTCAATGTCCACCGAATATTTTTGCAGTGGTTTGGTTCCGATCAGGCGAAAAACCTAGGACTAGTTCGCAAAAGTAAGTTTGGGATATAGGTCAATTTTACGGAAAAACCGTGCGTCCTAGAGAAAATCTGAGTGGCTCCACTGCATGATCAGTTTTAGGGGAGAAGAATAATATTAAAAAAAAATAAAAAATCCTAACAATTACAATAGGGTTTCAGCACTGCGTGCTTGAACCCCTAATAAAT
>NW_015505419.1:833590-838818 GCF_001515645.1 Sinocyclocheilus grahami | reverse complement strand
ATTGAGCTCATACATATGTGTACCGAGTTTGGTGAAGATATCTCATTCCGTTCAAGAGTTATAGCTAAAATAACATTTGGCTAACGTTAGCATAGACGCTTTTTGGGGAACGGTTTCGCGCAACAATCGAAATTTCAACTTTTTTTTGATAATTATTGATATTCAATGTCCACCGAATATTTTTGCAGTGGTTTGGTTCCGATCAGGCGAAAAACCTAGGACTAGTTCGCAAAAGTAAGTTTGGGATATAGGTCAATTTTACGGAAAAACCGTGCGTCCTAGAGAAAATCTGAGTGGCTCCACTGCATGATCAGTTTTAGGGGAGAAGAATAATATTAAAAAAAAATAAAAAATCCTAACAATTACAATAGGGTTTCAGCACTGCGTGCTTGAACCCCTAATAAATGAAGTTGAAAGGTGGTCAGTAGATTGGGGATTGAAGTTTTCAGTATCAAAGACTCAATATATGGTTTTTACAAAGAAAAAGAAAAAGGAACAAATTACTCTGAAATTATATGAACAATTGATAGAAAGAGTGACAGAGTTCAAATATCTTGGATTAATCTTTGATGAAAAATTTACTTGGAAGAGACATTAAGAAAATTGAAAACAAATGCAAAGGAGTAATAAATTGCATGACTTCAATAGCTAAGTATGAATGGGGAGCAAGGAAAAGCCTTAATACGGCCTTGTATAGACTATGGGTGTGCAGTGTATGGTGCTGCAGCAAAATCAAAATTAAAGAAACTGGACAACATACAGTCCAGAGCACTTAGAATCTGCTGTGGAGCAATAAGATCAACTCCTCTAGATGCCATCAGGGTCAAAATGGGGGAGATGCCATTAGATTTAAGAAGAGAAAAGCTTGCGATGATGTATTGGGTTAATCTACAGGGTAGTAATAAGAGTCATCGTACACGCACAATTTTAAATGATTGTTGGGAATATAAAAAGAATGGAGGGAATAGTTTTGGTTGGAAGTATGAACAGTGGGCCAAGGATTGTGGTCTGGAGAATGAAGAAATCTGTCCCAACATGCCATTAAATGGGGTATCAGTATGGAATATTCCTGAACCCATTGTTGAAATGAGATTGTTGGAGGCCCGGGAAAAAGCAGAAGAAAGATATAATAATAGTTATGAAATCAATGTTTTTATGAGAGAAAATTGTTATTCTTTTATACAGATCTATACAGATGGATCTAAAGACCCAATCAAACAAAAAGTGGGCATAGGAGTGTACATTCCAAGATTTAAGACGAAAATAAGTTTAAGGTTAAGTGACAAATTGTCTGTATATTCTACAGAATTAACTGCTATAATAGTAGGATTGCAGAGGGTAGAACAGATTAAGCCAAATAGGACTCCGACTGTAATTTGCTCAGATTCTTCATCAGCTCTTAAAAGTATATTGTCGACAAAGACTGATAGAGAAGACCTGCTAGTAGAAATGTATACATTACTATACAGACTGAAAATAGAGGGTATAATCATATACTTTTGTTGGGTACCGGCACATATTGGGATAGTAGGGAATGAAACAGCGGATAAGTTAGCAAAAGAAGCTTTAAAGAAAAACTTGGTGGATGTTAAGGTACCTCTGGGAAGGAATGAGATAAAATCAGTAATTAATAATAAGAATATGGCAACAAAGATGGCAAAATAGCAGCACAGGTAGGTGGTATTATAATATTGTAAAATCAGTAGGGAAAAAAGAACAGTTTTATTGAAGACACAGAAAGGAAGAAGTTATGATTTCTAGATTAAGGATGGGTCACACAGGACTAAATTCAACTCTTGCATTAATGGGAAGCATGAAAATGGTATGTGTGATGAATGTGATGTTTTTGAAAGTAGAGCATGTGCTTTTTAAATGTTGTGAATATGAAGATCAGCGTAAAAGTCTTTTTAGCAATATAAGGAACAGACCAGTGAGTGTCGTGGACCTTTTGGGAAAGGGGTTGAGTGACAGTCAGATGTTTAAGGTGGCTTTAACATTTTTAGAGTTTACAGGATTAGACCACAGGATTTAGTGTTTGAGGATGAGGATCATGATGCTTCTGCCCATCTCGGAGGTTGAGGAGCACAGTGTGGAAGCTGGAGGAGCTGAACACGCAACGCCAGCTGAAGCTTGGGCTCTGATCCTCTGGGGTGGGTGGGGTATTACACATTTTTTATTTTTTTCCCCCTTCAGTACAGATTCATCATCCATGTGCGCAAGATATACAGTAGGTGGCGGTAATACTCCTAAGGAGTGAACGGCCATTGAACAAAAAGAAGAAGAAGACAGGACGGGCAGAGAGTTTGCAAACGGCCTCCATAGCCGTTTGTAATGTTTCACTATTAGCCGTCTCCATAGGCTGCCGTGTGTTTTGAGTTTGAGATAAATCTTTATCGTCTATATATAGCGTGGTTGCCGCTAATCTCGCTTACATTGCTAATACTCTATTCACACACATTACCATTGTTTTACTCACTGTTACTTGCTTTAATGGCGGATGTGTGTCTACCTTTGAGTGCAGGTGAGGACACGTTCAAGCTGCATTCGGTGCAGCTCGAGCTGGAGGCCGTGGAGAAGCAGATCCGCGACCTGGTGGAGAGGTAGACCCAGCTGATAGAGCGGAGAGCCACGCTGGAATCATCCCAGGCTGACGTTCACAAGTCCGAGTTAAGTATACAGCCCGCTGCTAACTCTCCCACCACCTCTACTCTGTGTGTTTCTCTGCACAGGCCCGGTGCACACAGGACGCGATCTTCCCAAATGTCCTTCACTCCGGCGTCGGGACACCACGGACCCTGGGCAGCAGGGACTGGCGCTCTCTCTGGCGCTCTCTCTGGCAGCACTTCCGGTGGCGTCCCCAGCGGCCACTGGCAGCTGCCAGAGTTCGTGGCAGCTGCCACGGTCTTTCTCGCCATTTCTGCTGTTTGCTCTGTAAAACTGTTCTCAGTGGCGTGCTGTGATGTTTTTTTTAAATGATGTTGCAAAGTTCCCACAATTGTATTATTATTATTATTATTATTATTATACATTTTTATGTATCAGTTGCCATTTCTTGCCAGGAGTCAAAGGCAGCTGCCATTGTTCGTGGCAGCTGCCACGGTCTTTCTCGCCGTTTCTGCTGTTTGCTCGGTAAAACTACACTGTTCTCAGTGGCGTGCGGTGGTGGTGTTTTTAAAATGATGATGCAAAGTTCCTACAATTGTATTATTATTATTATAAATTTTTATGTATCAGCTGCCAGAGTTCTTGCCAGGAGTCACGATTGTTTGTCGCCGTTTCTGCATTTTTGTTTGTAAATAAAATATTTGGTGACGCATATTATATACCAGCAAGCAGATACGATCAGAATGTGAACCCAATAAGCTAAATTGCATAAGCATTTTCCCATAAAGAACATAGACACATAAGGAGTGCCAGATGTCATGTCACTTAATGTTAAAACTGCTGCTGCCGCTAGCCAATACTGTATATATGCACAAACACAAACATGTCACGTAATGACAGGAGAAAACAAGGATAGATCCAAGTGCAGTTTATTAAAGTATAAAATAAACAGAACGGAACAGAAACGTGGCAAAAGGTAATCCAAAACACAGGGAACAGATAACACGATGTAACCTTAACAACATCAAACACAAACATCAGAATCGAATAAAACTGCAGCAAAGACAGACAGAGTGAGCATAGTATATGTAGTGATGGGATGATGAGTAAATGCAGGTGATCGTGATCATATTCACATTCACCCATCCAGCTCTGCAATTTGCATTGGGATGCAATTTGTTGATCCTTTTCCATTGAAAGGACAATGGGAAATTGTATTTTTCCATCTCAGTTTCTCTTGCTACACCAGTCAGCTGCAGTCCTGGCGTCTATCAGAAGAAGGATTTCCTGCAGTAAATAACAAATATGGTCAAATTATTTCATGTATACTGATGTTAATGCTTCAAACGTGAAGAGTACATAAAGCTGTTACAACATTTTTAAGAAATATATGATCTTTTGTTATAATGAATGCTGTCTATCAGTTCTTGTGTCATTTAAGACCTTAATGGATCTTAATCAAATCCAGTTCCTTCAGAATTAGTTCATTTAAAATGGCATCAGCTTGACATGGAAATCCCCTAATGTCATGACAGGAATTATGTATTTAGAGAATTTATACAAAGAGTAAGTATGAACACCCACAATGAAAAAAAATCCTCTACCTTTTCTTTCCTTCGAAAGATGTACACTTCAGAAGCACAGATTCGGCCATATATAGGCACATATTGACATTGGTTTGCAACCAATAAATCAGAACCTAAGAAATGTACAGTATTAATTTTAATGTGACAGACAGACAACTTTAACCACATTTAAGGTTTCAGTTTAATCTTTTCAATTAAGTTGCTACTTATACTGAAGTACTGCAGTTTGGAAGCCAACAATTAAAGAAGAAGTGTGAAGTCATGCTTCCATTTTATTGTACTTGGTATATAATCTCTGATTGTTGCTCCTCAAATTATATTGACACCCGTAGCTTTAGAGGCCTCAAAGCCATCACTTGCTTATCAATTTCTTTGCTTTAAATGAAATTCCTATTCTAATTGTTAATTTAGTACACATTTCTATAGCTCACCTCAGGCAAAATCACTTCTGTTAGAAACATCTGCTTCTCAGCTGCAGTTCCAGGCACAGATATGATTCGTTCCAGTCACTGTATTATGTCTTCTGTCTAGGGTAATATGCAAAGAAGAAAAACATCATCAATACAATGCTATGAGCCATGTTTTTTTCACCCAGCCCTCTAGAGAGATGGAAACTTTTTTCTTGCTGCTGTCATCAAGTGCTTGCTAATGAGGGAATGTTGGGTCTCTGCAGTTAATGTTGTAAAGCGCCCTTACATACATGTATAGAGTGGCAAGAGATAAGTCAGTTTGTGATTTGGTGCTATGTATGTATAATATATATATATATATATTATTACAAAAATTCTATAGTTAATTGAACTGCCCAATTTCCATTCATCACTTTTATTAATGTGAATAATGAATGTAAAATAACCTGCCAAAATATACATAACCTCAAAGCCGCAACTTCCGCAAGGATCATAATTTAAGATGAATGAATTTCTGATGTTTGTGTTGTACGGTTTCTGCCATCAGTCAAGGCAAGGGAGGGAGAGTCTCTTTGGGAAAAAAAACTGGATGAGAACGTTATCGATATTACAAAAATAAAACAACGCA
>NW_015505419.1:832931-833567 GCF_001515645.1 Sinocyclocheilus grahami | reverse complement strand
AGGTGCCCTTGAGCAAGGCACCGAACCCCCAACTGCTCCCCGGGCGCTGCAGCATAAATGGCTGCCCACTGTGTGTTCACTGCTGTGTGTGTGCACTTTGGATGGGTAAATGCAGAGCACTAATTCTGAGTATGGGTCACCATACTTGGCCACATGTCACGTCACTTATACAGTCCCAACAGTGAAGCATGGTGGTGGCAACATCATGCTGTGACTTAAACCCAATTGAGCATCTATTTTGCAGATTTTTAATAAATCTGCAAAAATGTCAACAATTCTGTGTTTTTCTGTCAATATGGGGTGCTGTGAGTACATTAATGAGGGAAAAAAATTAACTTAAATGATTTCAGCAAATGGCTGCAATATAACAAAGAGTGAAAAATTTAAAGGGGTCTGAATACTTTCCGTACCCACTGTGTGTGTGTGTGTGTATATATATATGGTTTATTTGTTCTTTTTAAAATCATCTCCAGGTAATAAATAAAGTATACGAACAATTCAGTGCTACTCGACATAGCATTTATTACAGTACAGAAACTGTTCTGCCTTATTATGTGATAAAAATGAAAAAAAAAAAGTGTTTGTAGTACATTAACAAATCATTTATTGGTTATTGTCCAACAGTGGTGCAAGGCA
>NW_015505419.1:828747-831051 GCF_001515645.1 Sinocyclocheilus grahami | reverse complement strand
TGTTTGTGTATATATATGTGTGTGTGTGTGTGTGTGTATATATATATATATATATATATAAATAACATTTCTGTCCCCCTCACTTCTGAAATGATGGCTACGCCCCTGTATTTAGTATACACAGTGTAGTTTTACCGAGCAAACTGCAGAAACGGCGAGAAAGACCGTGGCAGCTGCAAAAAGCGACTAGTGGCAGCTGGGGATGCCACCGGAAGTGGCGCTGCGACCTGCCGCTGCCAGGATTTGCGCTTGCTCTCTCTCCTTTTCTCTGCGCTTACAATTTTGGCATATATATATGTGTGTGTGTGTGTGTATATATATATATGTGTGTGTGTGTGTGTGTATATATGTCTGTGTGTGTGTGTGTGTGTATATATATATGTGTGTGTGTGTGTGTGTATATATATATGTGTGTGTGTGTGTGTGTATATATATATGTGTGTGTGTGTGTGTGTATATATATATGTGTGTGTGTGTGTGTGTATATATATATGTGTGTGTGTGTGTGTGTATATATATATGTGTGTGTGTGTGTGTGTATATATATATATATATATATATAAATAACATTTCTGTCCCCCTCACTTCTGAAATGATGGCTACGCCCCTGTATTTAGTATACACAGTGTAGTTTTACCGAGCAAACTGCAGAAACGGCGAGAAAGACCGTGGCAGCTGCAAAAAGCGACTAGTGGCAGCTGGGGATGCCACCGGAAGTGGCGCTGCGACCTGCCGCTGCCAGGATTTGCGCTTGCTCTCTCTCCTTTTCTCTGCGCTTACAATTTTGGCACGATTCTCACTAACTGAGTTTTGCCAGCGTGAGGGGGAGGGCGGGGCCACCTTCTTCTTGTAGCCAATCAAATGAGCCTCTCGCTGACTCTCCAGTTACTCTTATCTGATTGGTTCAATAAACACATAATATGCCAAAACATTAATCTTCATTTAGTTCAGGATCGTTCTTACTGCCGGAATGGTACTTTTAACGTACACATACAGTAAAAAAAAAGAAATAAAAAAATAACAATTTAATTAAAACATGATATTTTATAAGTTGTGTACCACAAACACATAATATGCCAAAACATTAATCTTCATTTAGTTCAGGATGGTTCTTACTGCCGGAATGGTACTTTTAACGTACACATACAGTAAAAAAAAAGAAATAAAAAAATAACAATTTAATTAAAACATGATATTTTATAAGTTGTGTACCACTAGGCAATGTGTTCATACTGAATTTCGAGCTGTGTAGTTTCCTTCTCTTCCTCAACAGGCTATATGATATATTAGTTTATTGTAATTTTGATGATACTTAAAGAAGGTCTAGTATCTGCACTAGCCTAATACATGCATAATTTCACCTGTCTACTGATCCATTTTTTAAACACAAATTTGGTTCAAACAGTAATAATTTTTTATTTAACATGTTGTAATTTAAGGGGATTTTTACAAAATATTACTAAAATATTTATTCAAATATTTATCTCTAACTTATTCACCATTTATCTTCTGTAATACTATCGTGTAACCACTAGATGGCTGTTTAGCTCTCTCTATATAAACATATAAACATGACTGTGTTCCCTATAGTGGCTGGGAACTTTGGATTCCCACATAATCAGTTACTGGTATTTGGATATATA
The DNA here is from genome assembly GCF_001515645.1 of Sinocyclocheilus grahami. Lineage (NCBI taxonomy): Eukaryota > Metazoa > Chordata > Actinopteri > Cypriniformes > Cyprinidae > Sinocyclocheilus > Sinocyclocheilus grahami. The sequence goes on along the minus strand of NW_015505419.1, from coordinate 829,408 downwards.
TTTAGACATTATCAAAGTTTTTGCATTAGTCAAATCTGGACACAAAGAAAGCATTTTGTTACTCCTTCTTGCTTCATATAATAGCTTGATCAGTCACATGAAAGTAATCGGTGTTAAATACCATAAACAGAAACATGGTCTGAAAAATTGACAAATTCAAATTTAAGTAGCTTTATTGGCATAGTAAAAAAGGTTCAGAGTATTATGATTTAATATTGATCAATATGTTTATTTAATAAAGAATCATTATTCACGTAGATACCATAACACATTAAGATATTAGATTCAGAAACTCAGTGTAAAGCATAAAATAATGTTTTTACTGATGGGACATGTGGTAATTAGATATAAGATTATGAAAATATACTTTTTGTTTATTGAGAATATGAAAGAGCTGTCACAGCAGAGCTTGTCTTGTGTGTAAAGTCCTGTGATGGCTCGCATTCAAGTGATGACAGTGTGATAACATGCATACATTGGAGACCGTGTACATTTCATTTAATTAGTGTTTGTCAATGCTGCAGATACTATTTATTTCAGAATTGTGAGGCTGATGATGTATAAGTAGCTGCTGAGACTGTTCCTACTTCATCACCTACCACAAGTTATGAGCTGATGTGAATCTAGAAGTTTCATTTGGAACTGTAACTCTTTCAAAACA
>NW_015505419.1:801068-826163 GCF_001515645.1 Sinocyclocheilus grahami | reverse complement strand
TTTTACAAAATATTACTAAAATATTTATTCAAATATTTATCTCTAACTTATTCACCATTTATCTTCTGTAATACTATCGTGTAACCACTAGATGGCTGTTTAGCTCTCTCTATATAAACATATAAACATGACTGTGTTCCCTATAGTGGCTGGGAACTTTGGATTCCCACATAATCAGTTACTGGTATTTGGATATATATTTAGACATTATCAAAGTTTTTGCATTAGTCAAATCTGGACACAAAGAAAGCATTTTGTTACTCATTCTTGCTTCATATAATAGCTTGATCAGTCACATGAAAGTAATCAGTGTTAAATACCATAAACAGAAACATGGTCTGAAAAATTGACAAATTCAAATTTAAGTAGCTTTATTGGCATAGTAAAAAAGGTTCAGAGTATTATGATTTAATATTGATCAATATGTACACAAGATACCATAACACATTAAGATATTAGATTCAGAAACTCAGTGTAAAGCATAAAATAATGTTTTTACTGATGGGACATGTGGTAATTAGATATAAGATTATGAAAATATACTTTTTGTTTATTGAGAATATGAAAGAGCTGTCACAGCAGAGCTTGTCTTGTGTGTAAAGTCCTGTGATGGCTCGCATTCAAGTGATGACAGTGTGATAACATGCATACATTGGAGACCGTGTACATTTCATTTAATTAGTGTTTGTCAATGCTGCAGATACTATTTATTTCAGAATTGTGAGGCTGATGATGTATAAGTAGCTGCTGAGACTGTTCCTACTTCATCCCCTACCACAAGTTATGAGCTGATGTGAATCTAGAAGTTTCATTTGGAACTGTAACTCTTTCAAAACATGTTGCAACCCATTCTTTTTGACAGTTTCAACAACATTTTAAGTCATGCATTATTACTACATTTTTAGTTTTGTTTATAACAGGACCCCATAACTTTGTACGTGTTCAAGGTGTAACGCTTTATGCATTGTTAAATGTTCTTGTTATTGTTCTGGTTTTATGTCAGAATTAAAACATTCAAAACAAGTCAGTTGTTACAGTTGCTGTATAAGATTAATTAATTTATTAATTAAAGTTTTCTGAATACTTTGGGAATGTCCATGAAATGACCTGACCATGATTAATTGCAATGTGCCTGTAACATGAAATATGAATTGACAATTATGGAGTACAAACGTAGCACAGTTGAACATGTCTCTCGCATAGGTCTGACATTGGCTCGATACCAGTTTGACGCTGTGCTAGAAGTTCACCAGTATTTAAACCTCGGTTACACTGAATGGCTGGTATAGTGTCCCATTTAGAGTCTTTGGCATTCTTTTAAAGTACATTTTATAGCTGAATGATAATTGTATCAGTGTACTACATCATGTGAAAAATCAATTAATCAAATGTTTAAGTTCCAGTCTTTCACTATCTCTCTCTCTGTCAGGACGTCAGGACCCCATAACTTTGTACATGTTCAAGGTGTAACGCTTTATGCATTGTTAAATGTTCTTGTTATTGTTCTGGTTTTATGTCAGAATTAAAACATTCAAAACAAGTCAGTTGTTACAGCTGCTGTATAAGATTTATTAATTTATTCAAGTTTATTCAAGTTTTCTGAATACTTTGGGAATAACATGTCCATGAAATAACCTGACCATGATTAATTGCAATGTGCCTGTAACATGAAATATGAATTGACAATTATGGAGTACAAATGTAGCACAGTTGAATATGTCTCTCGCATAGGTCTGAGATTGGCTTGATACCAGTTTGACGCTGTGCTAGAAGTTCACCAGTATTTAAACCTCGGTTACACTGAATGGCTGGTATAGTGTCCCATTTAGAGTCTTTGGCATTCTTTTAAAGTACATTTTATGGTTGAATGAAAATTGTAATTGTAATGTGTCATACATCATGTGAAAAGTCAATTAATCAAATGTTTAAGATCCAGTCTTTCACTATCTCTCTCTGTCAGGACGTGCCAGGTTTTGGTCAGATATTCAAAGCAGTTAACACCTTGGCAAGTTAACTCTTATATTTTTCACAAGAGATGCAGATACAGAAAGAGCAGAAAGCATGAGATAAAGTGATAAAAGAACTGAATAATCTTTGTTGCATTCTTCTTTATGATCAGTCTTTGTCTGACCAGCATAAATTCCACAACCGTTACCAAGAAAACACAACTGCTGCTTACCAAAATCATCTTGTGATGTAAAAAATCTTTGAGATTACAATACACAACATAAGAATAACATTAACAATGGTTAATCACAGTAACATAATATGAAAGTAAATGAATGTTAATATGAAAGTAAATGAATGTTAATACATAAAGGTGATGTACATGAAAGAGATAAAGATTGAATGAAGATGTTGTTCCAAATCAAGGACAACAATTAGTGTGTATTAATTGAAGTGTATTAATAGAGGTTTGTCAAGTCAAGTCAAGTCAAGTCTGCTTTATTGTCAATTCTTCCACATGTACAGCACATACACACAGAGAATTTAAATTGCATTACTCTCAGACCCTTGGTGCATACAGATAACATAAATACAGATAGGTACAGATTAAATACAAAATACAAAATACAACTATACAAATATACAAATAAGGTAAAGTGTAAAAAAAAAAAATATATATAAAGCACAAGGCATATGGCAGATAGAGTGCAAACCAGTAAAGTAAACAATAGTGCAAATATAATGATTGTCGTGCAAAAAAATGATTTGTAGTGCAAAAGAGCTTATTCAGACTGATTAAAGTGACAGTGTGTGTGTGTATTAGGGAGGGGGGGGGGGGGGAGAGTCCATCAGAGGGTCAGAGTTCAAAAAGGACGAGGTCCCACCGAGATTTTGTGATCTACATGGAGTTAAAAATAACTCTGCCTCCAGTTATTTAGTTAATGAGCCTTGTATACACATAGCCTATAACTATTATGTTTTTGAGTTCAAATGCTTGTTTTGTTTTTTTCCCCAGCAGTCCTTTTAGACTCAAACCCCTCTTAAATAACAGTAATTTTGTGAATTTAATCCTCATAGATTTTATTCTCCTATCTAAAAAAAAAAACTTCAATGTAAACATATTTTTGCAGCAGCAGTTGTGTAAACATATAGTGCAAGCAATATGAGCAAAATATAAACACTGTCATACACAAAGACAACAGTCAACTGAATATTAAGATTTTACCTAAGGTTGGACTGTGTGCTTAAGAATATTTCATGAATGTCAAATTGGGAAAGTTGGCATAAATGTTTAAAATGTTATGCCTTTATTTATTAATTACAATATTTGTTGGCTGATGTTGACATTGTTCTTCTACATTCTGTGTTTCATGATTGTGTGTGTGTGTGTGTGTGTGTGTGAGAGAGAGAGCAGAAGAGAGAGAGAGAGAGAGAGAGAGAGAGAGAGAGAGAGAGAGAGATTAGACTGTTTAAGCAAAACAGTCAATATTTTGTTATCATTTTCGTTGTTTCATCCAATCCTTTATGATTTTTTCTTTCTTCTGTGGAACAGAAATGAAAATATGATAAATGTCTCAGTAGTTCTTTAAAAATAGAAATGTTACTTCTGGCTACACTTCCAAACATTTTTAAGTGTTAAATTGTGCCCTACAGTCTTCTAAATAGCGATGGGCATTTTTCAAAAATGTTGTATTCGAATATTTGGGCTCATAAAAAACAAATATTCGTTTATTTTATTTGTCTTGGTAAAATGGAAGTCAAATGTAAACATAACTGTTTGATTGTGAACATTCTTCAAAATATCTTCTTTTGTGTTGCATGGAAATGTCATACAGGTTTGGAACAACACAAAGGTGAATAAATATTGACAAATTTGTAACCCTGTAATAGCAGGTATTATTGTGACAACTTAAAATTGAAGTAATCTGCTAAGTATTTACTTAAAAAACTCAGATCATGTTTTATTCAAAATTTTACATTATGCATTATTTGAAGCTCATCATTCCCACTTGCATTCTAATTAATGTGGCTTCACTACTTACATAATCTAATCAGAACAAAACAAAATAATTTAACACCTTTTACTTAATGGTTCACATTTACAATCACGAAACAGCACAACTCACTTAGACTTTCTGTGCAAGCACCTTCTTGGCGACATGAATGTTGATTATTTGCTCTCATTTACATGTGGAACTCCTCTGGTTTACGGGTCAACAAGGGGTCCTCACTGAGTCATGATTAAAGCCCTCTCTCATCATTGAGCAAAGCCACCTGCCTTTTAAGACTGAGCTGAGGTGCACCAGAGAGTCGGGGGCAGAAGATTATATCCTAGCTCACATCTGACAGCCCGATAGCCAAATTACCTGTTGGGAAGATTTACTGTTCTAATTTCAGATCTATTTCACCAGACTTACTTACAAGCTCTACAATCTCTTCCATTAAATAAGCCATCCAAAAATGAGTTTATGAAAGACACAACTCAGGGTCAAAAATAAATCATTTCTCATCTGTCTGCAAATGCAATATTTATCATAGCTTCATCGGGCTAAGGTATCTGGTGTATATCTGGCATGACCCTAGAAGATGGGATATCGCTCAAAGTTTTCAGTGAGTCCAGTGAAAAGGCAGACATACTTACATAACGCAATAATATAAAAAAAGCACAAAAAAAAGTTTTTAGAAAAAAATCTTAAGTATTGTAAGTAGTTCTGCTTGCTTCTCAAGTACTTGATTTAAGTCAACATAACATATTAACATAATATAATATAATATAATAATTTTACCTGCATATAATATAGTATAAAAGTACATTATGATGAAGAGTCTTTTTGATGTGGGGAAGCAAGAAGATATTTCATGGCACACCACCCTCCACAAGCATTCTGTCATGTGCATTAACTTCTGAGCACTCTAAATCCTTGATTCAGTTCTGTGGCTTGTTTTGTACTCCCAAAGCTTACGTGGCAGAGCATATGGCACCGTGGAGCCAAAAGTATATATTACACTATTGTATGTTTCTTTAGGCAAAGAACTGCAGGCAGCTGGCCAAAGCTTTAACTCCCACAGTTTGAATTACAAGACTGGTTGGCTCTACACAATCTCTTTTATGGCTTGGATGTACAAAGTTGCAGGAGGCCTATTGTGTGTGTGCTGTAAGCCACTTGCATGCTTTGTTTTGATGGTATTGCTGTGTTTAAAATCTGAATGGACATAACATTTCCTGGTGACTGAGTAATGATAAAGTCACAGAAACCACACTGCACGTGCTCTGTTAAGAGATCCATTGTTTCATTGTGGGGCTTTTTCTTCCCAGGCCCACAGCCGCTCTGCCAGCATTACATCTTGGATCACAATGCTGTTATGTGCCTGCTGGGAAAAAAAAAATGCAGAATTGTGGAAACAACAGAATTCAAAAGAGCAGGTGAAACTATTAGCCTACACTCTAAAAAATGCTGGGTTAAATATAACCCAGTGCTGGGTAAAATAGGGACAAACCCAGCAATTGGGCTGTTTTGACCCAGCGGTTTGATTAAATGTTTAACCCAACCTTCTGGGTAGTAACCCAACCGCTGGGTCAAAACAACCCAATTGCTGGGTTTGTCCCTATTTTACCCAGCACTGGGTTGTATTCAACCCAGCATTTTTTAGAGTGTATATTATATTACATTATATTATATTATATGTGACCCTGGACCACAAAACCAGTCTTAAGTAGCACCTGCAAGGGTATTTTTTTAGCAATAGCCAACAATACATTGTATGGGACAAAATTATCGATTTTTCTTTTATGCCAAAAATCACTATGATATTAAGTAAAGATCATGTTCTATGAAGATATTTTGTAAATTTCCTACCATAAATATATCAAAACTTAATTTTCAATTAGTAATATGAATTGCTAAGAACTTCATTTGGACAACTTTAAAGGTGATTTTCTCAATATTGTGATTTTTTGTTTTTTTGCACCCTCAGATTCCAGATTTTTAAATAGATGTATCTCAGCCCCAAATATTGCTAATCCTAATCCTAACAAATCATGCATCAATGGAAAGCTTTTTATTCAGCTTTCAGACGATGCATAAATCTCAATAAAAAAAAAATTGACCTTTATGACTGGTTTTGCGGTTGAGGGTCACATATTATATATTATATAGGCTATGTTAAGTAAAAATATACTAAAAATGTATATGAATTAAGTTTTGTAACAAAGTTTTACTTTTAAAGGTAAAATGTTTTTTTAAAAATTGAGTTTTCCCAGAATTCAAGAACAGTCATATTAGTCTGAATACTAAATTATTATTACATCTTTAATTAAGCCCGTTCCTGCCAGATAAGAAAAAAAAATCAAGTGGGTAAATCATAATTATGACATAAAAGTCAACATTATGACTTGCTAAGTCATAACTATGAAATTAAAAAGTCATAAGTTTGAGATTTTATCTCCAATATGACATATGTCAGCATTTGTACGTTTGACTTATACCGTAATTAAGACTTGTATCTCATAAGTTTTACTTTTTAATGTCACAATTGAGACTTTTTTAGTTGTGACTCATAGTTGTGACTTACTATCTTGTAATTTATGCCACAAATGTTTTCTTCTTCTTCTTTTCTTTAAAGAAGGATCCTTATGGGGTGGAAATGGGCTTTGGCTTTCCTACATCAGTCATAAACCAACCGTCTAAAACGAGCCTGACTAGGCTGAGAGACCATTTCAGACCAGCAAACCAGTTTAGGCTGTTTTTTTTTCTCTGCAGGGGTCTGCTGAATACAGTGATCATTGAGCCATATTGGCTTTTCACTATGCCCGGAGGAAAGCCCTGGCGCCTGCTTTCAAGTGTCCAAGGCTTCACAGTTCTTACCCTTCCTTCCTTGGTTGTGTTCTCTGCCTGCTCATAGTAGGACAGTTTAATGAACATATAACGGTTCGTGTGGCTCACGCAAATCAAGAAGGCAGAGCTTAGCTGACTCAATTACATCTATTTCTTCTTGTTTCCTCTCACGCTGGCGAGTGACTACAGCGAGAGGCGAGACGGAGAACAGCACCGAGAGCCACAGGGATGTATACCAAACACAGACAGAAAAACGGACACATTTCATCGACACGATATGCGCTTGTAATGCTATCGGTTTTTCTCTTTAACGGTTTACTGGAAATTGTAGGCGGAAATCCCCGGGAGGAAGGTAAGACACCGCTTTCTTACCCAGAACCTACTTGGAAAGTTGTTGTCTTTATCAACCAGTTGCGCCCATCCTTGCAGAAGTTTTCTTGCGGGGGATACGCATTTAAATCACTTTGAAAAGCGTAGATTTGATGCGTAAATACATTGTTTCCTTGGGTTATCGTTTAAACAAATTCTTCTGACCAATAATTCATCAGTGATTTCTCTTCCATCAGGATGACGATGATGTTGCCCACGTTGACTAATGCAAGACCACTTTAGTCTCTGCTGATTGTTTACACTAATGCATGCTTCAGGACATAAGCAGATGTGATTGCAGCTTTATATTGATATTGACTGAAACTGCAAGGTGAGGGAGAAAATGTGACATGCAGCTGGCTATAAGCTCAAACAGTTAAAGCCGAACGGCTGTTACTGAGACATTTACGAGTACCGGTTTTTCATAACCGGCTGCATTTTTAAAAGCACCGAATTATTCATAAATTCTGGAACATGCATCCGAAGTTCTGAGCTAAAATGTTCTGCCAGTATTTATTGCACTACTATTCATTAGCTACTGTACCTATATAGCGCAGCCAGCGCTGATACTATAAATCCACATCGTGAAACAACCGCGCAGCGCGCCGCCCAGTTTAGTAAGATTCCCTAACGAATGACTCTTTATCAGTCGATTCTTTTTGGTGAATCAAAAACAATAAAGCGAGACCAGTGTAATCAGATTTCCAAATGAGTGAGTCTTATGTGCCGGTTCCTTTAAGTGGATCAAATCATACCGGTAGTCCTAATCTCAAATGATTGATTTACACAAATCGGTTATTTTTATTTAATCAAAAACATACATCGCCAATCAAAAGCGATTTTTTAGTGAATAAAAGAAATGCATCTCAAACGAAAAATTGCGTGACGATTCCCGAACGAATGACTCTTCGGAGCTGATTCTTCTAGTGAATCTAAAACACTTATGAATGATTTGGAGTGGTTACTTATTTAATTTAGAAGTGTTATGTTGTAGCACGTACAACATAACAAAGTAGATACTGAAATCATAGTTGGCTGCTCACGACAACGATAGGTTCTAGTTGGTGATTAAATATTTGTGTTGTTTGATATATTTATTCAATTATTGGGCTGCTATTATGCAAAAAAAAAACATTTCAAGTCATTATAAAGTCTGTGTAAACAAACTTTGAAAAGAATTGCATTAAATATTCTTTCTCAGATTTTTTTTATAACCTACATGTTCTTTTCCCCTTGTTTCTTGTTCAGAAGTAGACTAATCGTTAATGTAGGCTATAATCGGTCAATTTAGAGGCCCACAACCAAATCCCCATTTAAAAGCGACACATTTCTGTCAAACCACTGAACGGCACAAAACAAATCAATTTGATCTTTAGACATTAGTCAGTCTTTCGGTTGTGTAAAACAATGATGTGTGATGGTCAGCCTTAATGACAGGACTCCATTAAAACCAACTGGTATTGATGCTGCAAATCCATTACTGTCTGTCAGTATTACAAACCACAACATGACACCCACACTCTTAAAAATAAAGGTGCTTCACGATGCCATAGAAGAACCTTTTTGTCTAAATGGTTCCATAAAGAACTTTTAACATCTGAAGAACCTTTCTGTTTCACAAAAGGTTCTTTGTGGCGAAAGAATGTTCTTCAGATTACAAAAAGGTAAGAAAGAGATGGCTCTTTAAAGAACCTTTGACTAAATGGTTCTTTGTGGAATCAAAAATGGTTCTTCTATGGCATCGCTTGAAGAACCTTTTGAAGCACCTTTATTTTTAAGAGTGCAGCATTCAAGAAGTTCACTTTATTAACACCCCGGATTTTCACTGATCAGCAAATGAAAGAGAAAATGGAAGACCGTTGGCCATTTCTTCCCATTAGAATATTTCATCACAGGCATCACTACTCTGTCATTTAAACACTGTGTGGTTTAAAGAAACTCAAACAGGCTGTTGGTCTCAGGATATCAGGTACAGTCCTGTTCCAACAGAAACGACACGAACTCTCTGCTTGTTCTGCTTGTTTGGAGAAGTTGCTACATCTCTCTGAGATTTGACCGGGGACTCTGGGACCTGCACTGAGCTTCAGTCTCCATATTGTGTGACAGACCTTTAATGCATTTATAACAAGGCTAGAGATATTATCTATGGCAGGCAAGAGCTATTAGCAAGAGCAAATATTCTGCTGAGCTGAGAAGTTGATGTTAAAGGGTTAGTTCACCCAAAAATGAAAATTCTGTCATTAATTACTCACCCTCATGTCGTTTCAAACCCGTAAGACCTTCGTTCATCTTCGGAACACAAATTAAGATATTTTTGATTGAATCTGAGAGCTGTCTGACCCTCCCATAGACAGCAATGCAACTGAAATGTTCCCAAGGCCACAAATGTAGCAAGGAGATCTGTAAAATAATCCATGTGACATCAGTGGTTCAACCGTAATTTTACAGAGCTACGAGAATACTTTTTGTGCGCAAAAGAAAAAAAACTTTTTGGAGAGTATCCGCTGGACGTATGCTGTTCTGTGTCAGCTGCGTCATGCCGGATCTGTTTCCTACGTTGTTGTGATTTGATCTGAACGAAAACAGCATATCCGCGTGACGCAGCTGACACAGAACAGCATATGTTGTTTACGTCCAGCGGATACTCTCCAAAATGGCGCTAAAGGGTGATGCAGAGGAGACGAATTGTTGAATAAATTCGTTATTTTTTTTTCTTTTGCGCACAAAAAGTATTCTTATAGCTTCGTAAAATTACGGTTGAACCCCTGATTTCACATGGATTATTTTACAGATCTCCTTGCTACGTCTCTGGACTTGGGAACATTTCAGTTGTGTTGCTGTCTATGCAGGGTCAGACAGCTCTCAGATTCAATCAAAAATATCTTAATTTGTGTTCCGAAGATGAACGAAGGTCTTACGGGTTTGAAACGACATGAGGGTGAGTAATTAATTACATCATTTTCATTTTTGGGTGAACTATCCCTTTAACATACTTATGGCTTGTTTATACCTACATTATTAATTATGCATAAAGCTAGCCTATTGTTACTTCTACTTAAACTGGAAGAAAGTCTTGTGACATAATAATAAAAAATATATTTGCATTTCCTAATATTGCTTATTGCAAGCAATGCAGGGTCTCTGCTTTATTTACATATTTAATGAGGAAAAGACCAATATAAATTTTGAATGCAAAAAAATAATCCAAGAAATTAAATCCCAATTTAGAATGCAAATATTAAAATGACTTCACTGCATATTCAGTTTTCAATAGTGAAAACATTATATGTAGTGATTCTTATACTGAGAATATTGGGACAAAAAAAAGTTTTTGTGTCAAGGGATTATTATTTTAGATTATTACACATAGCTTTCTAAAATACTTCAAGTCAAATATTTTTGTTTAATGAATTTCTTTTGTCTGGAATAACTGACCACTCATCTGGACAATCGATTTCCTACATAATAATGTCTATTGTATCTCTGCAGTCTTTCTTTCGCTCTCTATTTTCATACAATGCAAGTTGTTAATTGATGCCATCTTTCATCTCAAAACAGATATCGACCGTAGTAAAGCTGACCTTGGAGGACTTCAGGATTACTTTTATGCTAAACATAAAACTGTATTCATCTATGTTTGGGTGCAATCTCCGGCTTATTCAGTTTGTTTACAAAATGTGCTTTTCCTTGCCTGTCATTCAGATACTCATAAAGTGTCAAATATTTATTATAAACACTGACCAGTCTAGCTTTCACTTAAATGAATGAATCTACTTTCAATTACTTACAGTTATTAAAAAAAACCTCACCAGAACCAGTGTGACATTGTCCAATTCATAAAACGTTGAATACTCACACTGAAAAAAAGAAAAAGTTTACTCAAATTGCTAGTAATTTTCACAAATAATTACAAAAACGGGCAAGTAACAAATTAGAATTAAATGTGAAATTTTGAAGTCAAACTATTTTCTTGTACTCTAATACAGTGTAGTTTGAAATAGGTCGGTACTTTAAGCTGTTCATGCTGAATTAATTGCAGAGAAAAAAGAATATGAAGAGGAATATCAATAGTGTTGTGATTCAATAGTAAATAGTCTGTAAACAGTCCTATTCGACTGGGGACAGCCTGCGTGTTTTCTATATACTGTGCTGTTTGTTGCAGAATGATGTGAAAGCTTGAAAAACTGCAAATAAGACAAATGGTGGAAGATAATGCTTGCATCACAATTAAATACAAACCAATACAGTATAAAAGTTGAAAGAATTCTTCTCTACGAGGAAGGCCTGGGTTCATACATTGTAGACTTATTTGAAATATGCACATAACACGGGAGGTATAAATAAGGCAGGCTTTTTGCAGTGGTCTACTCACAGCGCTTTGTGCTCGCCACAGCTGCATGGGTTAGTTATATCACCATTATTCATTTATACGCCTTATGTTTATGCGATGAGAAGAAAGATGGATGACTTTGGGTTTCATCAGTATGTCTAAAAAGCCCCTTGTTCCTGGAATGTTCCATTAGTCCCTGGACTACAGTTTTTCCATCATGTTAATGACTTTTATAAATTGGCTCACACAATAGATAATGGTTGTTTTTCCTTGTGAAAGCGACTTTTGTGGCATGGAGTCTTATTATAACGCCATCTTTTCTCAAGCTGTAGTTCCACTGTACATCATTATAAATCCTCTCTGTCTTTTTAAATACAGCATGTACTTCAAATTCTGAATATTATCAAGTTGTAGTGCATGCTGCCCTTGTGAAAAAGTGTATTAAATTGTGTTGAATGTGTGCTTGTAGTATACTTCAAATTTTAAAAGTATATTAAAAAATGTACTTGAAGATAATATAATATTGAAATAAAAGGCTAGCTTAGCTTTAAAGTACATTTTAATTCTTTATTATTAATCATTAATCATCTTTTGTCATGCTTTAAAGCCTACACTTTTGATATCTTGACTCTTGACAATTTTGATCTTAGCTCATGTAAATTACTTGATTGTAATTTTAAGTGTAGTGTATGTATTTAAATTTGCTTTTAAAATTAATATATGTTAAATGTTCTAAAATATAACTTCATCATTACAAATGTGTATGTATACATGACATAAGTTTTAGGGATGCACAGAAATTAAAGTTTTTTCCTCCATGTATTTTGCCAAAAAAAAAGTTTCACCATTGCATAAATTAAAAGGCCAAAATGTGCTTTTTACGGTTTTGTCTTGCTTTTTAAAGAAAAAAAAATCAATTACAAAACAACAATTTAAAAATATTTAACACTAAACATTTTTAACATTCTAGCAGACACTATACCAACAAAGCACAATTTAACTTAAAATTAATAAGTTAGTAAAATAATATTTTTTTGGCCATCAGACCCCCTTCTTGAATCAGGCATGTATTTATTTATTTTACTGTACAATTAAAAGCAGCCTTGCTGAGAAGAGACTTCTTTTAAAACATTAGAAAATACAATACATTTGTTGCATCCAGTGGGGGCAAAATTACTGATTATAATAACTTATACTGTCTTTTTACACGTTGCGTTGCATCGCGCCGCATAAACATAAAACCCTGTCTGCATTTGTGATCGGAGAAATGACAAACAACAAGTGCTACTCTACACTGCTCAAAACTCGCGTTTGAATCATCAGTGGCAAATCCTTTAAATGAAAACGTACTTACAGTCTGTGAGTCAGAACTGCCGGCATTGTAGTCAACTCTCCCAGGATCAATAAACAGTCCTCCATAAAATGTGCTGCACACATCTGGATATTTGGGTTCAACTGTTCTGGAACAGTGTTGTAAATACAACTTATCCACTGATTTGTAGTCATGTCCTCTTTTGGAAGACCAAACAAAGTAGTTTCGCTTTCACAACGAAAAACACGGCGGCCTAGTGTGAGCGGAAGCTGCGGCTTAGCGTGAGCTGAGGCCGGGCTAGAGTGAACAGAGGAGGCTGGGTCGAGAACGGTGCACCCAGCGGATTCAACGAAGGAGCGGCAACCACATGTGACGACCCCGGGCTGGACTCTGCTTCGTCCACGGTGAAAGCCGATCCGGAGATCCACAACACTAAATTGATGTATTCCCTCAGCGACCAGCACAGATCAGCTCTAAGCATGACGAAGCGGATATCGTCCTCTTTTGGAAGAGGACAGTTTCTCAGACAGTTTAAATGCTTCCACACTGCTGACGTGTGTGCTACATAATAAAGAGTGCGCACCTCTCACTCTGCGCTGGTTGCTATTTGATCGTGTCATATCATTGTTCGGTACAATTTATTCGGTCTTTTCGCTTATTGGGCCGAACACAGAAAGAGCTTTTTTTTGCTATTTTCGGCCGAATAATTTCGGTTGCCGAACATTCGGTGCATCCCTAATAATTTTCGTTTACACTTTATTTTAAGGTGTCTTTGTTACAGTGTAATTATACAATTAAGTACTGAATAATATTAATTAACACCTTAAAATAAATTGTTTCCTAAGTTTCAATAGAAATGATGTTAAAATATTTTTTAGCTTACCATAAATGGTTGTCATCAGTACATTAAAAAAAAGAAGTAATTCTGAAATTACATATAAAGACGTTTGTAAGTGCTGCTTAAAGGCACAATATGTAAGATTTTTTAAATTAAAATATCCAAAAACCACTAGAACAGTGTTATATATTTTGCTGACTTGTGTACTTACATTATCCCAAATGTTTCGAAGAATGTTTAAATCCAGAGAAATAAGCCATTTTAGCTAGTGACTTGGGCCGTGTCCATAATGTCATTGCGTCACCTGCCAATGACGTCATAATACCTCGTTTTCTGGTTTTGTTTTGTAGAAAACATGGAAACACCAAAGATGCTTTAATATGTTGTGCATTTTAATAGGCCGGTGACGACCACACAGAGTAGCATTATAACAGAACTTTCAAATGTATCTAGTATGATAAAACAGCCCTGCTTTCCCCCCCCCCACATACGCACGACCAGAAGGAGCGGAAACGGTCGACTGTGGCATAATAAAAACTCCACTGCTTTCGAGCCATGTGTCACGCTCGTTCAGCGGCCTCGTTTTCGCTTAGACGGCTTTCAGCCTCACCCTGCTTCATTCTATTACGTTAATAAATCATTAGCTCATCCATGAACATGATTTCTGCTGTCGGATTGCTACGTCTGTGGGAATGAAGACGACAACTCCCATGATCCCACACTCAGTCACTGCGTCATCAAACTACGCCTTTGCTTCTTTACATATTACATATTGTGCCTTTAAGTCGGTCAAAATGATTGCATTTAATATAAATTTAAACTATAAGGCATTTTCATTTCATAGTAAATAGCATGCAATGTCACATTTAGTGTCTGAAAACAATTTAAGGGGGTCTGAATACTTTCCGTACCCACTGTATTATTTATGATAACTACCCTTTTTAAAAGTATTCTAAATTGCACTTCTTTTACAAGCTTGCACAGATTGTTAGCATTTCAAATAGTACTCGTGCTTTGTGTGTCCATTGTTCATCAACTAGAGCAGCATGAACTTTGATAAAGACTTAACACAAATCAGTGTATCTCAGAACAGTTTGAAGTGCGAGGGGACTTTAGTGCACTCCTACACAAGCAACACTCGTGGCATTTGAACAAAAAAAATATTGAAGGCTGTATGAGTCAGATTGCATTATAAATTGACATTCTTAGGTGGTATATAATGAGCGAGAGAGAAAGAGTGTGTGTGTTAGAGAGAGAGATAAAAAGAGAGACAAAGGTAATCAGAGAGTGAATCAGAGAGACAAAAAGCTGCAGACAGAGATGGGGAGCGTGGCGGAGCTGTTAGTTGGAAGGTAAAGGAGGAGTTTGCCTGTGTTGTTTAGAGCTGTCACTGAAGACGCCCGGTCCCTGCAGCGCTTTGTGATTGCATTTGGTTTAAAACGGCACCCTGGAAACAGTGATAGAAACAGTTCCATTCAAACCGCTCTATCTCTCTTTCTTTCTGTCTCCTCTCTCACACACGCACCAGGCACAATTCAGAGGAGAGATCCCCCACACAGAAGCAACATTCAATCTTGTGCCAGCTTATCTCGCGCACACACACACAAATCGTAGTCCGTCATCTGCACCATGCAGCATCTTTTAGAGTGTTTTGGACATACTAAATTGCCGATGCTTCCTGTCAATCTGATATTGACATGTTTTTTTCAGTCTCTGTCTCTCAGCAATGGTCTATAGATTGGTCAGTCACACAGATGATGTGTGGAATTCGTCACACAGTCAGCTGCTGTGATAGACTGATATATTGGCCAGGCCAGTTAATCGCTTGAATTTAGACAATATAAACATAAAGTTTTCATTTGCTAAAATGTAGAAAGGTTGTTTGTTAATGCCAGAGTTTCATACCAGATTTTACCCAGTTTTACACTGCCCATTTAAGGGTTAAAATGATCTTCCCTTGTGTGCATCCTTGCCAATAAACAATTTTGACAATTTATTGCAATTAAAGTCGAAGCGCATAATTCATAATAGTATCGGTCACAGTACAGAAGGAGACCAGGGACGGAGAGGTAAAGTAAACAGAGCTTTATTGAACAGGTGCTGGGAGAGAGAGAGAGAGCGATGGAGAGCAAACGAGTTAGAGCAACAGTCTATGAAATGGAAGGGATCGGGCTCACGTGATGAAGGGTTCCTTGGTGGGTCGGGCTGAAGAGGATGGCACAGAGACAGGAAGGTATCAGGATGGAGTCCGGGTTCAGTGAGTCAGGTAAGGAGTAGCGTAGTGAACTCAAGACCAGACGAAGTGTGACTGCAATGGCTGTGCATTTAAACTAGTGCTGATGAGGTGGTGACAGGTGCGGCTGATTAGTACTCCGGTGATTGGGAACGTGTGTGTGAGATGATTGGGCCTGACGAGGCTGGACTCTCCCTGACAGTACCCCACCCAACCCCCCCTCCCCCAGATGGCTCCCGACGCCCGCTGCCGACGTCGAGGACGGCCGCGGCTCCGGAGAGCGGGACGATCTGAGTGACGATCATGGAAGTCACTGAGGAGTTAGGGATCTAGCACATCATCTCTACGAACCCATGATCTCTCTTCGGGACTGAATCCCTCCCAATCTACGAGATACTCTAGGCGGCCGCCTCGACGCTGGGAGTCCAAAAGTGAATTGACTCTGTAGATGGTCTCCTCTTCCGCGATTTCGGGAGGATGAGGTACGCCGGATTCGTCAGGCCCTGGGGAAGAAGCAGGCATAGGGTGAATACAGGGTTTGAGCAGTGAGACATGGAAGGTAGGTGCGATGCGGTAGTGAGGAGGAAGTTCAAGCCTGTATGTGACTTTGTTGATCTGCCTCCGGATGGTGAATGGTCCGATATAGAGGGGACTCAGCTTGCAGCAGGGCAGTCGGAGACGAATGTCCCACGTCGATAACCACACCCTATCTCCCGGCTGGCATTGTGGAGTAGGGCGGCGGTGAACATCGGCCTGCGCTTGATGTCTCCGAACTACCTGCTGGAGATGGACATGCGCTGAGTCCCAGACCCTCTCGCTCTCTCGGAACCAGTGAGCCACCGCTGGAACGTCTGAAGGTTCTCCCGTCCACAGGAATAGGGGAGGTTGGTAACCGAGTATGCACTGAAACGGGGTGAGGCCGGTGGTTTGCTGTCGAAGGGAGTTTTGTGCATACTCGGCCCAGGGAAGGTAGAGGCTCCAGCGGTTCTGGTTCTGGTGGCAATAGCTACGGAGGTATCTCCCGATCTCTTGGATCTTGCGCTCAGTCTGGCCGTTGGACTGTGGGTGATAGCCGGAGGTGAGGCTTACTGATATGCCCAGGAAATGGAAGGCCCTCCAGACTCGGGAGATGAACTGAGGCCCACGATCGGAGACGATATCCTCCGGGATGCCGAATTTGCGAAAGACTTGGTGGAATAACTGTGTAGCGGTTTCCATGGCTGTGGGTAATTTTCTGAGGGGAAGAAGTTTACATCGTTTTGAGAATCGGTCGACAACTACGAGAATACATATATGGGCTTCGCTCTCAGGGAGGTCGGTGACGAAGTCGACTTCGATGTGGGACCAGGGCCGGTGAGGTATGGGAAGGGGTACCAGTTTGACTTGAGGTAGGTGACGGGGAGATTTGGTGATGGCACAGACTGAGCATCCCTGGACAAAGCGCCGGACCTCACGCGCCATAGCGGGCCACCAATAGCGGGATTCGAGGAGCGAGAGGGTTTGCTGGCTACCTGGATGTCCAGAGCCCGGAGAGGAATGCAGTGAGTCTGCGGAGAGTGGATGGGACATAGACCCTCCCTTCTGGACCTCCCGGCGGAGCTGGTTCGGAGTGAGTGGCCTGGCGGATCTCTTCGTCGAGCGCTCATTGAATGGGACCCACAATCAGGGCTGGAGGGAGAATGGTCTCCGGGGGTATTACCCGTTTGGTGGTTTGAGAAAGGCGGGATAGAGCGTCTGCTCGGGTGTTTTTGGGTCCGGGATGGTAGGTAACAGTGAACTGGAAACGGGGGAAGAACAGCGCCCATCGTGCTTGACGGGGGTTGAGGCGTTTGGCCTCCCGAAGATATTCCAGGTTCCAGTGGTCAGTGATAACCTGGAAGGGATGAAGAGCTCCCTCCAGCCAATGTCTCCACTCCTCCAGTGCGAGCTTGATGGCGAGAAGCTCACGGTTCCCGATGTCATAATTCTGCTCCGCCGGGGAAAGCTTGCGGGAGAAGTATGCACAGGGATGGAGGCTAGGAGGCTCTCCAGACTGCTGGGAGAGCACCGCTCCGACTCCTACTGTGGAAGCGTCTACTTCCACGACAAATGGTTTCTGAGGATCGGGCAGTGCGAGGGTAGGAGCGGTGCAGAAGGCTTCCTTCAATTCCTCAAAACTTTGGAGGGCTGCGGGCGTCCAGGACAGAGACTTGGGTTTATTACGGAGCATAGACGTGAGGGCGGCTGTGTGCTTACTGAAATGGTGGATGAAACAGCGGTAGAAATTTGAGAATCCTAGAAAGCGTTGGAGTTCCTTGACTGTCCGGGGTTGTGGCCAGTGGTGAATGGTGTGGACCTTTTTGTCATCCATCCGGATGCCCTGAGGACTGATGACATATCCGAGGAACTTGATGGTGGTAAGGTGGAACTCGCACTTCTCCAGCTTGAGATATAGGTGGAAGTTTCTCAGCTGTTGAAGGACCTGCTCCACGTGGTGGCGATGTTCGGCCAGGTTCCGGGAGTAAATCAGGATGTCGTCGATATACACGATCACAGAATGATGGACTAACTCCCGGAACACCTCGTACATGAAGCCCTGGAATACGGAAGGTGAGTTGGATAGGGAATATGGCATAACGCAGTATTCATAGTGTCTGGTGGGCATGATGAAGGCGGTCTTCCACTCGTCACCATGGCGGATCCGAACGAGGTTATAGGCGCTTCGCAGGTCCAGCTTGGAGAAGATACGAGCTCCACGAAGTTCCTCGAGGGCGGTCGGCACCGGTGGAAGGGGATATGGATACTTCACGGTTTGTGAGTTGAGGGTCCGGTAATCAATACAAGGCCGCAAGCCTCCGTCCTTCTTGCCCACAAAGAAGAAACTTGAAGCGGCCGGTGAGGTGGAGGGCCGGATGAAGCTTTGCTGGAGAGCCTCCTTAATATACTCCTCCATTGCTCCTTGCTCTGGGATGGACAAAGGATACACCCTACCCTTAGGGAGTTGAGCTCCAGGCTCATCTATGGCACAGTCCCACGGCTGATGAGGTGGTAGTTTCGTTGCGGCCTGCTTGCTGAACACATCCTGGAAAGCCCGGTATTCCCAGGGAATACTGTGTGGTTCCGTGGGTTCGGGGCTCTCGATGGAGGTGGCACAGACAGGGAGGAAACCAGGTGACAGGGGACGAACTTGGGACATACAGTGCTACTGACAGTACTCACTCCAGCGAATAACTTTGTTGGTGCTCCAGTTAATGATGGGTGCGTGTTGGGTTAACCAGGGGCGCCCCAGGATGATTTCCGCTGTGGAATTTTCCAGCACCAGAAACGAGATGGTCTCCTCATGAAGGCACCCTATGCGGAGCGTGATGGTGGGGGAGCATAGTTGGATCTTCCCCACGACCCAACAGCTTTCCCTGAATGGTGAGGATATTGAGGATCTGGGCATGTTTCAGTGGTCGTAGTTGAAGGCGGTGGAGTGCGTTGCGGGATATGAAGTTCCCTGAAGAACCAGAGTCTACAAGGGCTTGCACTGAAAGGGATCGGTGAGATGCAATTAATGATACAGTCATTCTAGTCAAGGTAGCAATTTGAGGGCTGAGCTGGATAGTACTCACAGAGGGTTGTGAGGGACGGATAGGACACGAGCGAATCCCGTGTCCCTGCGCCCCACAATACAGACACAGTCCGGTGGTTATCCTCCATGCACGCTCCGCATGGGTGAGATGGTACGAATCCACTTGCATGGGTTCTGGTGCTGGAACCGGTGAGGCGGATGTGCTCGGTGAGGCGGGTGGCTGGATCGGGGTACAGGCCAGGAGATGTTGCGAGATCGTAATAGTCTTTTGAATGAAACTTTCTAATCCCACGGTGTCGTCAAATATCACCATTTGAAGGCGAATGTCGGCATTCAGCCCTTGCCAGAACGCAGTCAGTAAAGCCACTTCGTTCCATCCACTCGCCACTGCCAGGGTGCGGAATTTAATGGTATACTCGCTCACGGAGCCCTTGCCTTGGCGGATACGGAAAAGCTGGTCATGCACGGATATCTCAGCCGCGGTGTGACTAAACACCTCCTTGAAGTGGGCGGTGAACGCAGATAGAGTGCGAAGTGCCTGACTGTTACTGTCCCACATGGACTGGGCCCAGTGAAGAGCGCGGCCGGCGAGATGAGAGATCATGAAGGCCACCTTGGCGCGGTCATTGGGAAAGGCTTGTGACTGCATCTCGAAGTATAAGGAACATTGTAATAAGAAGCCACCACAATCCGCTGCCTCACCGGAGAGGATTGCGGGCCGTGCCATGGGACTGTCGGAGGCAGATACAACAGGCGTACGGATGGCGTGGATTAAATCCTCCAGTGATGGGGGGTTCGGTGGTTGTGGCTCCATACAGTGGGTAAGTTGTGGTCTGGTCTTCTGTCACAGTACAGAAGGAGACCGGGGATGGAGAGGTAAAGTAAACAGAGCTTTATGGAACAGGTGCTGGGAGAGAGAGAGAGATGGAGAGCAAACGGGTTAGAGCAACAGTCTATGGAATGAAAGGGATCGGGCTCACGTGATGAAGGGTTCCTTGGTGGGTCGGGCTGAAGAGGATGGCACAGAGACAGGAAGGTATCAGGATGGAGTCCAGGTTCAGTGAGTCAGGTAAGGAGTAATCTAACAAAGAGAAATCTTTTGATTATAAATCTTTGTTTTTGAGCAAATATTATGGACAATACATTCCCATTGCAGTTCCATATTTTATTTCATTTAAGCAATTTTGTGTTTCATTAAATTGCATTAGGTTGGCTATATATCAGCATTGTACCAGCCATTTGGCCACTCTCTTGAAGAACCCATATTGGTCGCAAATTTTAAACACCCTTTTCAACTCTCTCTCTCTCTCTTTCTCCCCTTCTATCTCTCTCAGTAGTGACAGGAAATCATAATGATCTCGTCTGTTTTTCTCTCTGTTTGTATTCTGTCCTCACCTTGTGATCGATACATAATCCTAACAGCAATGTTGCTTTATGGATCTTATGTGCTTTCTTACATCTGTGCTGGATATCTGGACATACTCATTAGGACTCTTTAGAACACAGTATGGGTGTAACCCGCTTCTGTAACATCTGTTGCAATATTTCATTTGTGACATTTTAAAGCGGACATCCGGTCGGATCTGTCAGTTACACTCAACCTATCCCATCCTCAGGTCTGACATCAATATTGTTCATCTCCGTAATGAGGCGTGAGAATCAGAAAATCAAAGATTTTACACACATTCCTGTGTGGATGTGTTAAAATATGAGGAAATCTCAGTTTTTTAAATATTCCTACCTTTTTAAGGTGTACATAAATTGAGTGAAATATGTAAGTTGATATTTGAAGTAATTATAAATATACTGTATATAAATATATAAAATGCTATTTTTGCTTTTTTTTGTGTGATAGTGATACTCCAAGGAAAGCAAGAGAGGAAAGTGAACAGATAGCAAAAAGAGGAAGAATACTAATCCTCTTCTCCTTCAGACTTCTACTTTTCTCCTGAGGTCTGTTCCTAAAAAGCCTGGTAAGAGAGGAAGGGAAAAAGTAAGGCTCTTTGGGACCCCCATGGCAGTTGAGTGACTTGACGGGCAGATAATTGTCAACCAGAGGAAGGTCAATTTCGCTGTGTTTGAAGAGCAACTGCCCTCAAGCCAGCTCTGGCCTTCTTAGATCATTCTTTGGGAACAATGTCTTAAGCTGGCTTGCAGCTAATGCGTTCTCTAAACCTATTAGTTTTGGAAAATGGTTTTCTCTAGAGGGCCATAGTCTGCGTTGATGGATTCTCTGGATTTATGTTGTGCAGGCGACAGGCTGATCATTTTACGTCCCCAGAGCTCAAACTTGGCCTTTGATGATGTTTATTGTGGAAAAGAACTGCGTTTACAACCAGAATAGACTTTGCGAAACATTGCGTTGTGATTGACAAGCTGCAGCGATTTAGATGGCGCTGATTTTAGACGAGTCAAGATATTTTAGCATTAGAAGAGATGAGACCATTACAATTTGGAAATAGAAAAGCAAATTGGAAAAAGGATGGTCTTGTGAGGAGCATGCTGACACATTCCCCTCCCGATCAATTCTATTGCTTCCTTTTACCGTGTGTCATATTTTATAAACTCCAGCCATAAATGGATATGGCGAGGTCAGTAATGATCTTATTTTTCCACATTTGTGTGCATGACAGCTTTGTGTGAGACCCCAAATGTCTGGGATCAAGCTGAGAGGGGACGCTTATTTGTTTCTTTTTGCAAAGAAAAGTGCTATCGTTGAGGAAAAGAGAGGGAGGTAAGAGAAAAATCCACACCTCTCATTACCTCTCCCCTCTTGTTCTTCTCTTTATCAGACAGAATGCATAGCCAGTTTTGCTGTGCTGATAATCAACTTGTAAAAGCTTGTAATTTTAGCATCTAATTTCGGATCCCTCAAGAGCTTTAAATCAAGTGCATGAAAGCTGAGACATACAAAATGATTTATGAGGATGATTATTCCTCTTAATCATGAGTGATTGAGGGAGATTAATAGTGTGACCTGCTGCCCACTTTCAGCTGCCTCTCTAGAGTTGATTAACGTAATACCAGGCCTAGATTGCCAAACTATGTTGTACTCTCATAAGTAACACGTCCATGTTCAACTTTCATAAGGTTTCAGGCTTGATAAAAGCACAAACATTGTTAGTAGTCTGGGAGCGCCTGCAGGATTTAATCTCGGGGTACACACTGAAACCAGACCATGCCCCTAATTCAGTAAGTCTCAGATCATTTGGCTTTAATATTGTGACATGACACAAGCTCACGAAAAATGTCATATGATACCACCACTCAAAACTTAATTGAAAGGAAGATATTTGTTAAAATATATATATATAAATATGCACTACTGTTCAAATGATTGGGATCAGTAATCATTTTGTATTGTTTTTGAAAGAAGTTTCTTATGCTTACCAAGGCATTTATCAAGCTGCATAATATTGTGAATTTTTATTACAATTGTAAAAATCTGTTTTCTATTTTAATATATATATTAAATATATTTTTCCCAGCTATATATTTGTCACGCCTCTGGACTCTATGTGTGTGTTTTTCCCTCTCCATGTGCTCCATGACCCAGTTTTCCCTCATGTTGATTGTTCATTAGTTCCAGGTGTGTCTCGTCATCCTCTCGTCAAGTCCTGTGTATTTATAGTGAGTCCTGTTCTGAGTTTGGTTGTCTGGTATTGAATGTTCTTCTTTCCCCACGTGTGTATTCCTGGTTCCATTGATGGTAATTAAAGTCTGTTTGTTTGAAGTCTACTCCATGTCTCCTCGTTCCTCGCTCCGTGCTCCTCACAGTAGCGAATTGTGACAGAATACGAGTTACCTCCCTGTGTTCCCTCCGTTTTTGTTTCCGTTTTTTACTCAGTGTTTTGTTGCTGTAGTGCTCCCTTATGGATCCCCTCGCCCGCCCTGAATAGCTCCTCTTCCTGCTGGAGCAGGGGGAAAGATCGCTCGAGGGCCACAATAGACTGTTCCTGGTCCTCGCTAACCTCTCCAGCTACCCGGACGACGCGCTCTGTGCGTTCTATGACGCCATTCTAAACCCGGCATACAGAGCGCCGTCGTCCGAAGAAGGCCCTCGAGCGAATTTCGCCGCATTTGTGGAGTGAACACTGGCGAGACACGGATCCCTGTTCACCGTCTGTCCCGAGGGGGATCTCACCAGTGCCACTCCGGACCCAGTGCCCAGCTAACCATCTCCCCGCAGCGCAGAGCGCATGCCTGAGCCCACCGCTGACGGAGAGCCCGAGCTTGCCGCGAGCCGGAGCTGCAAGTGACGTCAGTCAAGGTGCGAGAGCCGGCAACAGAGCACGCCACGAGAGAGAATACCGTGGACAGAGAGAGCACGGAGTGGAGCTCTGCCCCCTGCACCATGGCTGAGGGTGAGCTGATTATACATCTGGGACTGCTGGACTTCGAGGGGGACCTTATTAGGGGTCGACCGATATGTGTTTTTCAGGGCCGATGCCGATGCCGATACCGATTATTACAGATTACGTAGACCGATAACTGATATTTTGAACCGATATATATGTCTGGTGTAAAAATGAAAATGAATGTCAAAATTAAGAATAACAAGGGCTCTGACAAAAACTGCCTTCCCTGGTGTTGCACTTTTTACTCTTGTCTTCCTCTGTGCATCCATCTACAATAAGGGTAATATAAAGAGAGAGTTAAAAGTGGGGCTACTGTATGCTTCACGATTAAGCCAATGAATACTGTACTACAGCTAAACAGCTTGGGGAAATGTATGTGTAATAGCATAACCTCTCATAATTCCTCATTAATTATTTTCTGATGGCTAAAGCATAATCTACAATAGTAGAGGTGACTATTCAATTCATCATCTAATGCACATCAATGGCATACAGATTAACTTAAAAAAATATATATAATAAGTGTAAATAATTTAATTGTCTTCATAGCTATATTGTAGAAGTTGTTAAGAAGACTGCAACTATTTTCATGAAACTATAACACTAATAGCCTTTTACAGGCATACTTAGTTCAATAGCCTATTGAAATTTCTTGGCCTATGTGACACTAGAAATTTCAGTTAGTTTTAATTTACAGTACAGTGCAAATGAAGGCATAGTTTAATTTATCTTTTAATCAAATGAGAGTTAAACTCTTTATTTTTTGGCAAACAAAGGGTTTACTATTAAAATTAAAACAAAAAAAAGAGGGAAAAAAGAGCGTAACCCCCCCGCCACAAATATATTTTCCAAACGGCTTTGACTTCGTTGAATAAACATGAGCACTGCACGTTTCAAAATTGAAACCAGGTGCAGGTGTTTTTATATCACTGTATTTCTGAAGGAAACCGACTGTCTTCAGAAAATTTTGGATGTCATTTCCATTACTTCTTGCATGTAATATCTGATAAAGCAGCGTTTGTGAGTGGAGCTATGCTTTGTGTACTGTGTTACCGAGGAAACCTTGATCTCTACCACTCCTGTTGGCGCCTCCTGCTGCCAAAGAATGAATTTGCATATATATTCCGCCACAAACGAGTGCAAGTCTGTGGGAAACACTGCAGTTTTACTCAAATTAAACTGTCAAATGATCATGAAGTGACTCTCAGAGGGAGTCAGAGCAGTTCTGGAGATGTTGTTCATGTATCTATGTCCTCATGTTGACAGAAGCTGAAATCACCGCGAGCGTCGCACACTTTGTATGTGTAGAAAACAAAACCG
>NW_015505419.1:757486-800347 GCF_001515645.1 Sinocyclocheilus grahami | reverse complement strand
AATATAAAGAGAGAGTTAAAAGTGGGGCTACTGTATGCTTCACGATTAAGCCAATGAATACTGTACTACAGCTAAACAGCTTGGGGAAATGTATGTGTAATAGCATAACCTCTCATAATTCCTCATTAATTATTTTCTGATGGCTAAAGCATAATCTACAATAGTAGAGGTGACTATTCAATTCATCATCTAATGCACATCAATGGCATACAGATTAACTTAAAAAAATATATATAATAAGTGTAAATAATTTAATTGTCTTCATAGCTATATTGTAGAAGTTGTTAAGAAGACTGCAACTATTTTCATGAAACTATAACACTAATAGCCTTTTACAGGCATACTTAGTTCAATAGCCTATTGAAATTTCTTGGCCTATGTGACACTAGAAATTTCAGTTAGTTTTAATTTACAGTACAGTGCAAATGAAGGCATAAATCAATTGAATTTATATTTTAATCAAATGAGAGTTAAACTCTTTATTTTTTGGCAAACAAAGGGTTTACTATTAAAATTAAAACATTTATTTGTGGCTCCCGCCACAATATCAAAACTGACCGCCACAAATAGATTTCCCACTTTGACTTCGTTGAATAAACATGAGCACTGCACGTTTCAAAATTGAAACCAGGTGCAGGTGTTTTTATATCACTGTATTTCTGAAGGAAACCGACTGTCTTCAGAAAATTTTGGATGTCATTTCCATTACTTCTTGCATGTAATATCTGATAAAGCAGCGTTTGTGAGTGGAGCTATGCTTTGTGTACTGTGTTACCGAGGAAACCTTGATCTCTACCACTCCTGTTGGCGCCTCCTGCTGCCAAAGAATGAATTTGCATATATATTCCGCCACAAACGAGTGCAAGTCTGTGGGAAACACTGCAGTTTTACTCAAATTAAACTGTCAAATGATCATGAAGTGACTCTCAGAGGGAGTCAGAGCAGTTCTGGAGATGTTGTTCATGTATCTATGTCCTCATGTTGACAGAAGCTGAAATCACCGCGAGCGTCGCACACTTTGTATGTGTAGAAAACAAAACCGCGCGTCTGTGCCATTTACATACACAGACACGCAGAACATGGAGGATTAATATTTAAATAGTATTTTTGCGTTTTAATATTTACAGATACTAGTCCATATTGCGACTCTATTTAAGTGTACTGACCTACTTTTGATTAATTCATCCAAACTTTGACAAATTCCGTGACATTCCGTGTCATACAGTAAATTCCATTTATATGACTGGATTCCGTGATTCTGTCCACATTTTCTGCATCGCGGAAATCATAGATAATATTGAGGTGTTTTGCAACTTCAGTGTAATGTTAGTGGATTGTGATTTATTGCAAATTAATCAACGTCTGCTGCTGTCTTACCTTTGAGAGACAACTGCGTGATCACTGAAGCAGCTGCAGTTAGCAAGTGCTTTTGGAGTGAGAGTGAATTTCGCATTGATAGGTCGGACTCGTAACTCCCAACAAATCAGATGGTCGGTTATTGCTTTAGGCCACAGAGTGGTGTGTTCTGACAGGCTGCATCAGAGCCAAATAGCGCGTTTCAAAATTGTTATTTTATCGGCGAATCGGTTTTGAAAATGATCGATACCGATAATCATAAAAATGCTTAATATCGGCGCAGATAATCGGCCAGGCCGATTTTAGCACAGAGAAAGTTCCTGTTCCCATGTTTAACCCCGAGAAAGTTCCTGTTCCCATGTCTAGCCCAGAGAGAGTTCCTGTTCCCATGTCTAGCCCAGAGAGAGTTCCTGTTCCCATGTCTAGCCCAGAGAAAGTTCCTGTTCCCACGTCCAGCCCTGACAGGGCTCCTGGTCCCAAGTTAATCCCGGAGGCTCACAAATGCCCGCCCACCCACCCTCTCCTGCCTCCTCCACCGCTGTTGTCTGCCATCCTCCAGCGTCGCCGGGGCTGGAGTATCCATTGACTCCGCCTCCAGCCTCTAAGCCCAGGACTCTGCCTCGGCCCGTGGACCCGTCAGCTCCACCATGGCTCCTAGCTCCCTCCTCTCCACCATGGCTAGGCAGTCCACTAGCTCCGGCGGGCTCCCTCGTCCCTCCGGCTCCGCCTTGGTCTGGCGTCAACCATCCTGCGCCTCGGGACTCCACTCCTCCGGCTGCGCCTCGTCCCTCCTTCCCTCCGGCTCCGTCAGGCTCCTTCATCCCTTCGGCTCCTCCTCAGTCCTCTGTCGCTTCGGCTCCACCGCGGCCTTTCGGATCCACGTCTCCGAGTCAGTCGCCGGTGCCATCTGCTCCGCCTTGGCCCTCTGGATCCTCCTCCGTCCTCCTCCCGAGCCTCCTCCCAAGTACCCACCCGTGCCCCCGCTCTGTTGTTCTACGGCGCGAGGACGTGCCTTCTGGGAGGGGGCGATATGTCACACCCCTGGACTCTATCTGTGTGTTTTTCCCTCTCCACGTGCTCCATGACCCAGTTTTCCCTCATGTTGATTGTTCATTAGTTCCAGGTGTGTCTCGTCATCCCCTCGTCTGGGGGGAGTCCTGTTCTGAGTTTGGTTGTCTGGTATTGAATGTTGTATTTCCCCGCTACGTGTGTGTTCCTGGTTCCATTGATGGTAATTAAAGTCTGTTTGTTTGAAATATACTCCACGTCTCCTCGCTCTGTGCTCCTCACAGTAGCGAATTGTGAAAAAATTTAATATATTTTTCCCAACTAAATCCTAATTTATTCCTGCTGTTTTTTTTAGCAGCCATTACACTACTAATATAAACTCTCATAAATAATTCAAATATGCTGATTTGGTGCTCAAGAAACATTTCTTATTAATATCAATATGAAAACAGTTATACAAAAAAACTGCTATACAATGAAATGGACATCTATCGTTATAAAAGCAAATTTAATGCATCCTTGCTGATTAAAAGTATTATCTTCTTAAATAATACATAAAATCTTACCTACCCAAAACTTTTAAACGGTAGTGTAAATTTAAAAACATTTTGAAAGTAACAATCACATGTGTTCAAGATGTAAGGAAAACATTTTTATTTGTACTTTTTTTCTTTTTATTTTCTGTACTGCATGTCTTTTTAGATTCATTAAAATTAAACTTGAAATTTGTTGAAAGCAAGATGGAATCAAGATTAATAAAAAAGAGTACATTTCTAAGAACTTGTCACATGCATTTTAAGTTATACAAAAAAACTGCTATACAATGAAATGGACATCTATCGTTATAAAAGCCAATTTAATGCATCCTTGCTGATTAAAAGTATTATCTTCTTAAATAATACATAAAATCTTACCTACCCAAAACTTTTAAACGGTAGTGTAAATTTAAAAACATTTTGAAAGTAACAATCACATGTGTTCAAGATGTAAGGAAAACATTTTTATTTGTACTTTTTTTCTTGATGGTTGTACTGCATGTCTTTTTAGATTCATTAAAATTAAACTTGAAATTTGTTGAAATCAAGATGGAATCAAGATTAATAAAAAAGAGTACATTTCTAAGAACTTGTCACATGCATTTTTTATATATATATATATATATATATATATATACAGTATAATTTTATTCATGCAGAATTTTATTCATGCAAACTGTCAGGACACTACACACTAGGGTGATATTTAGTTAGATGGTGTACTGAAGACACTTTGTACACTGTTGTCTTGGTCTCAGCAGTAAGTTTTCAAAACAATATGGTGTGTTGTGCAATAATGGATGTTTGTGGATTTCAGCCATGTGGCAAACGTTTTTTGTGATATGTAATCTAATGGACAACATAGTGATTTTTTCTTCATGAAGATGGTCAAGCCATCTTGGGTATTGTTCGTAGTTCGTAGTTGTTGCCTCTTGCAGCTTGCGGTGGCAGCATCACTGCCAGAAAGCAGCTCCTGATAAGCACCCTAGGGTTCTGGTTCTTGTTAACTGAGTTATGAAAGCTTGTAGAGAAACTCGGTTGGTGTGTATTTTAGATTCTTCCATTATGAGGAAGGCCTGGAATCCAGACAGACCCTTGTGTTTGGTCGCTGCAGGTGTTCTAACATTCAGAGTTTCTAACAAGCAACTAAAAAGTTTTTCCTTCATGTTCTTTTGGAAGAGCATGATGATTCCGTGCAGTCTAGGATACCGCCTGCCTTCTGAAGCATCTAAAAGAGCCCTGCTTTATTCAAGTCAATGACAGCAATGTAGTGGAGTTTCAAGCAGCTGCTCTAATCATTGCGCCCCGTTCTGTGTCCAGTTGTCGCATGATGAGCATTCAGTGGAGACAGTTCTGGAGTGTAGCCTGGAGTAATATTCTACCCATTTCTTCATCTATTTACCCATCTGGGGTGCGTTTCCCAAAAGCATCGTAAGCCTAAGTTGGTCGTAGATCCATTGGTGGCAATAGGTCTACAATGTACTTAGGCTTACAATGCTTTTGGGAAATGCAGCCCTGGATGTTTTTTAAAAGCCATATGAATATTACATACCGTGTATATCAGCCACCCACTCTCCAGTTGTCTATATTAGCTACTGAAAACCTCATATAAATATTACATACCATATAAATAATTCATAAAGTTCACTAGTGAAATAGTTTGACCTGACCAGAAGAATCCATTCCCATTGGTTGATTTAAAGTCCCAGCTCTCCCTGAAATTTTCCTATCCTTGAATAGTGTTCACATGCATTTCATGTGCAACACGGCCACTCAATTGTGAGTGCACACACATCCTTGTGCACTTCACTGGAACATCCACTCAGTCTGATTTCTCTGTTATATTGACATCTGTGCTCCGTCTCAAACTCAATGCCCTTCGGATGCATCTAACCTTCTTGGCTTGTTGTGAAACCCTTAGACAACCTGAAAATGTCAAGCTAAATGCCCTAAAACAAGTCCAGTTGAACCTACATGAGAACAATGATGAACCTACAATAATAAACATTAATATATTTACCTCTATTTTTTCATATAACATGTTTGGGTAAATACTAAGGGCCGGATTTACTAAACAGAGCAAATTAGCGTTAGAGTCATCATTTCCATAATGACCTGCACAATATACCAAGAGCAGCGCAAATTACCGCCTGCTTTAAGACATGCTTTTTTGGCGTTAAATAATGCCGCAAATACCAGTAATTGGATGAGCGTAAATGTTAGTAAATCACATTGCGTGATTAATTTTAATACTCTCCTCCTATAAATTTTGCGTCTGAAAGGGAAACTCTCCATGCGCCTTTTCAGTGCAATTTCTTCACTGCGCGTCTTTAGTAAATCCTGACAGTACTATTTTAACGCCAAAAGACGTTAGTAAATCTGGCCCTAAATGGTCAATCCATGGACATCAGGTCCTGTGTGTGTGGTTCTTCATGGGAAGTTTGTCAGTCTTACCAGTATTTCTTTTTGTCCAGTATGGAGGTAGTGTCTGTCTTATGGCCCGTATATGAGTCAGTAAAGACATCATGAACCTATTTTTTGATGGGGCACTAAGGCCAGTTCTGGCTCACTTGGTGCCCTAAGCAAAATAAGACATAATCAAAAGAGGGGAAAAAACACATTTTAACTATTTATTAGTTCATTATAAATGCAAGACAAGATATTCTAGGTTGTTCAACACTTTGATCCATGAGGGAGAAGTCATGCAAGTCTGGACCATTAGTAATCCACTATATAAAATCCACAGATTTAAAAATCCACTATCTGAAATCCACAGAATTTGAGTGAAGCATGTGCTCGGTTTGAATAAACATGACGTTTTTGACTCTTGAGTGTCTGGAGCCAAACACACTCTGTCAGCTGTTGTTTTGCCACTGGTGCGGACTATTGATGTGGTGGCAACTTCTTGGCATTTAGGTCCAGCCTATGAATATGTCACCATCTGTAGAGAGAAATAACCAATCACATGTCCACATTTCATGGAAATGGCAAGGTTACTCATTTTACTGGAACATTAATTACTTTATATTAGGGGTGTAATGGTACACAAACACGATGGTTCGGTACGTACTTCATTTATTTTATATATTTTTTATTAACAACAATATACAAACGGGAGTAACAACATGATATCACATATCAATTCACCTTTCCCACCCCCTCCCCCTCCCCCTGGTGTCTTTTTTAAATGGGGTACCTAATGGATAAAAAAGTTAACAGAAAACAAAAGCCACAGGAATCATAAAACATAAATTCCATCAATCAAGAATGCAAAGGGAAAAAAAAGAATAAATAAATAAAATTAGAAAAAAACCAAAACGTTACATACTTCGGTTTTGATGTCACGGTTCGGTATGGTTTGGGTACAGCAGGAGGAAAAAGCTAAACATAAATTGCTTCTTTTTTTAAAATTAAACAATGGTTTACTGAACAAATTGCTCATTCTTTAAAAAATGTAATTATAATTTACATTTTCTTAGGGTTAAATACCTACCTCGCGCTCCGCGCTGCCATTAGAACTGAGGCTTCTATACAGTGATCAGTTGCGCCACATCAAAGAGTGTCAAAACAGCATTTATTGTCTGAATTTCCTGAAAAAATTTAACAATTTGTTCGGTACACATGCGTACCGAACCGAAAGGCCCATACCGAAAATTTTCAGTCCGTATACGTGTACCGTTACACCCCTACTTTATATGGTGCAACAAAACGATCAGATATTCATTTTCTATAAGAGTTGGCGATTTCCTGCAACATACTGGCTGCAGCGACTGTTGCCAGTGCAGCAAGAACACAGCTCGGCTTTATGCAGATGAGGACCAAAGCAACAACTACCAGTGTGAGGTTTCTACTGGAAACCAACAGCTAGGCTCTGCGATCTCAAGCCATTTAATAGCTGTCGGTGTGAACGCAGCTTTGTCGTTTCACCCTGACTGCTGGTGTCTCTCACAGGCTCGCATGTTCACTTAATAGTCGACTTCACAAATCGACAGAAAACACATGTTTGTGCGCTCACTCACAGGCCATGAGAATCTGGACGTTTGATTGAACTTCTGGCTTTTCTGGTGATGATGTAATGAGTCACTGTGCTGTTTGGAGCTTGGCTGAATGCATGTCAGGCGGATGTAATTTTATATGCTGAAACAAAGACACACACACAGACGCTCTTCCCTAAGGATGGGGGCAGGGGAACAGGCCGCCTGCCAGAACACTGAGTGTATGAAGGAAAAATGTTAGCTACTTATAGCAAAAGAAAATCATTCTCTGGCTCTTTGTGTGTCACCAAGCATTGAGCATATGGTTTAGATTTTTCCATTTTTTTTCCCAAATTCCCCACACAGATATGTGTCTGTCTATTTTTTTAATAATAATATGTTTAAAATATTTTTCAAGCAATATGCTGAGCTATTTATAATGATCACACCAACATGAGCCAAGGCTAATGAGTTATGTTTGATATCTTAGACAATTGCAAGGTTTGTTTTGGCTAACACTTAACATTTACCACATTCATGATGAGTGCAATATATATAACTGTTTTGGTCTTGAGTCATACACAAATAATTTCAGAATGCTATCTATTTTATTAAATTCCTCATAGTTCTTTTTTTTTTTTTTTTGCTTTGTGAGAAAATATTCTCAATCTCTAGTTAGACTTCAGCCATGCTGCCCTAGATGGCAACCAATTTTCCGGTCCCTCCTGCTGAAAGCAACCCTGAGTATGATGGTGCCCCCAGCATGCATGACAGTAGGAATGATGTTCCTGAGTGTTGAGCTGTGTTTGATTTTTGACTAACTTTCCTAGTGGCTGTTCCAAAGA
Source organism: Sinocyclocheilus grahami (assembly GCF_001515645.1). Lineage (NCBI taxonomy): Eukaryota > Metazoa > Chordata > Actinopteri > Cypriniformes > Cyprinidae > Sinocyclocheilus > Sinocyclocheilus grahami. The sequence continues at coordinate 792,628 of NW_015505419.1, read as the reverse complement.
GAGAAAAAAATATGAAGCATTCTTCAAAATTGTGTGACTGATCTGAGTTATTAAGACCTCTAATAAATATCACTGACTTTATTAAGTCATTGATATTTAAATTAAGCAGTTGAAGAACTGTTGGTTTTCAATAGCTCACAATTTAGGTTCTTAACAGAGAAATCACTTTTGAAAAAAAGTATATCTATAAGTGTATATATAAGTTAAAATATAACTATGCAACACAGCAGAATGAGAAATAATCAGTGGGTTGGAATGCCTTCCGAAGCAACTGAATTTTATGCCATTTCTAAAGTTTAATGTTTCATTTTGGGACTTGTTTATACCTGAAAATAAAGCTCTGAATAAAAGGCAAGATTTCTTGGAATGGCCAGAATTTTCAGCAAGCATACTTTTACAGAATATAACAATCAATGATAATTTAATATGTACGTAACTGTGAGTTTCGCAATAAGAAATGCACAAATCAATATTATTTTTCCCCCTCCCAGAGAAGAAATGTCCCAGAACTTGAAAATGCAATGTGCTCATAATGTTAGAACTCCTCGGATCTTTCTAGATATCTGTTCTGAAAAATAAACGTTATCCCCTGAAAACTGGAAGATGGACGAACAGTGGAAGGACTGAAAGACTAAAGGAGGACTATGAACAGACTTAGCTTCACTGAACCATTGCACTTTGCAAATTATGTACAGAGCATATTTTGATTCTGCGTTGTGCTTTTGTGTATTTTTATAATGCCTAAATTCATTTAATTTTAATTCCACCTTAGAGTAAGCGATAATCAATACTCAGAACACCAGACTGGAGGTAAAGACATTATGATTGTTAAGCCAAATGTTTGGTGTTTTACATTCTACGTAGAATAGAATTTAGTAGAAATACAACATTTAACAGAGAGAGTACTTTCAGAGTTCAGTCAGAGAGCAAGAGCCAAAAGAGCGAGAGTGGAAAGTTACATGGGAGGACGCCCATAAGCACGTTTGACACCAGCAATCCTGCAAGGAATTAGATTTGTTTTCCCCCACCCTACGTTCCTCTTTCTTCTCTCCTCTATCTCTCTCTGGCTTTCACTCACAATCATTCATCATTCTCTCCTCCGCTCCATCACAGTTACTCTCCGTATGGCTCTCTCTTTTTTATTCTATCCTTCTAACTCGCTCACCCCCTGTCCTTTCTCTATTCTCCAGAGGCATTTTTTTTGCACTGAAAGTGTTATACTTTTTGACCTCCAGAAGTAAAACCAACATTTGAATTGAATTGAATGGAGTCTGAAGTCCCACTTTAAGTGAAGCAGTTGAAGTTGCTGCTGAATTTGCAGCTATGACGGAATAGGCTCATTTGTCTTAGGACGTGGGTCCCCAAGATTAACCTGCCTGGCATTTGGGTCATGCTCACAAGTAGGTGAATACATGTCCCTCGTATAAAGACTGTGTGATTACGAACTTCTATTAACTGGTTTAATAGGATTTTTATGTGAGTGTTTGTTTGTGGGTCTTTGCTAGTCCGAAGGTAGGTCGGTGTGTTAAAGAATTGATAAGCCACATAATAAGACAGTCTGGCACAGTCCACATGCTCCAACTGAAAGTCGCCTTTTGTACGGTTCAGGAAATCTTATATAAAATGATGTAGGGAGTTTAGAAAGCAGCACTGAATGCTCAGACATACACGCACTCAAACATCACCACACAAAGCAGCATACAAAAAACTAGCTCAGACATGGACATCATTGACCGGTCATGATTATGCCTAAAATGGCTTTTTGCTGAGTTAAAAAATCAGTAACAACTCTACATATATTTGAGAACTTCTGAAGAATTGTTGAAAAAATTGCACATTCTTACAACTTTCTAGAATTTATCTTTTTTTTTTGGAAAAATATTGTTGTAACCTATTGCAGTATTACACATTTGATATACAAGCTCTGGGATTGCAGATACCACGCGCCTGAGTGCCCACCTCCCTGGCTTTGTGTTGCTCTTTCATTTATCATTCAGATGTAATCATGTCAACAGAGGAACGACTGATTCCCCTCATATAAATATTTAAACTGAGGCGATGAAGAGTCTGGAGAGGTGTCCGAAAGGGTTTGCTTAATCTAAACTTTAAAAAAAAAAAATATATATATATATATTGTCATTAGAGGAAGGTGTCTAGGGAAATAATATAATTTTATTTCTACCTACTATTCAGGAGTTTTTTCTTTTTGTCCAGAGTAACCTAAACTAAATTGGCTGTACCTGTGACAGAGTGCAAATGAAACCAACACAAATCAAGTGTTTTGACAAGAATGAAATGTTAAATGATAACAGATTTAGGGTGTGCCGATATGTTTTGATTGCTAAGTCTCGGGATCTGAATTCCAGCGGCATTACTTATGAGACTTCACACAATATATTACGACAACATGTGTCATACACTTCTTTACAATCACTTCAAGCAATCTGTCTTTGAGTCTTCATCTTTCATCTTTCTATCTCCCCTTTTCTAACATCCATTTCTCCCATTGTCCCCTGATATCTTCACTCGTCCCTTCACCTGTCTCTTTGACAGTGGCATGAAACTCTTGGGGTTGGTAAGTGATTGCATTTTCAGGAAAAGTGACCCCCTCCGCAACTCCTCATTTCTTCCTTCTCAACCTTTCCCCCATTTGATTTGTGAGATGTGAACTTGTCTCAAACCACCTCGTCTCCTCTTGTTTTATTCCGTGGAGCTAAACTCCCCCTCAGCCTAGAACATTCTGACAGATGTCTGTATATGTGTAGTCCTGCGGTTTCTAATGCATTTCCTTTCTTCACATAGAAAATATATCTTTATGTTCCAATAATTTCCCCTCAGTTGCATCAGAAACTAGATTTTTACTTGTTGTGAAGAAAATGTGAGTGGTTATTGCCCATGCAAAAGTTGCAAGGGTCTTATGCACGGTTGCCAGGGTTTCTGTGCGGGAGCTATGTGGTTTTTACATTTTTGGGGGTAAATATGATTGCCACTTGCTTGTACAAATGTTGCAGACAGTGATACCGGTGTTAAGCCGCAACACCGGTTACGTCACTTGCCCACTGCGTCACCGACCCCCACCGTTGTTTTGAGTTTTTATAATAATAATAATAATTTAGTTCAGCTAAATAACAGACACTACAATTAAAAACTGAATGCGGCTGCTCAATGCAGTTGAACGACAGTTGCATCACAGATCAGATTTCGTTTCTCCAGTGAGGAGAGTGAGTCCAGCTGACTGACAAGAAGAGTGAAGTGACACAGACAAGACGATCGCGGATGATTTAGTTTCAAAACGAAATGCAAACGCACCTGTTTGGCAATATTTTGGATTTTGTTGACTTTTGCTTTTTATCTAAGGTGATTTTGGAAGTTTTTTTAAACATTCGTTTCTTATTTAATTGGTTCCACAGTGTTTGCTGATTTTTACTTTATTTAAACTCTGTGTCATTTATTTATTTTATTTGACATCAAGGTGTATGCCGTGCCTCCAAGCTTTCTTACTTGTTTTGCTAATAAACGTTCTACGTTTCTTATTTATTTGGTTATACATTATACATGTTTACTTGTTTTCAGTTTTGTACATTTAAACTTTATGTAAATTATTTGTTATTTTATATTAGGCATAGCCTGCCCTACAGCATGGCGTAGTTTTATTTGTTTTGTTAATAAAAGTTCTAAGTTTTATATATACGTTAAAGTGAGTTTGATGTTGTATTTTGTTGTTGCATTCAAGCAATTAATGCCTAATTGCCGCTAATTCGAAAGTGAAAGTAAAATGCGCACGGCGCTTTTAAGCTATTTAAAAGCGAAGGAATGCGAGGAAAAGAGGGAACACCCCCGCCCCCGCGGTGATACCGGTATTACCGGTGTTGTCACACGTCGATTAACCGGTGGTAAAATTTCCTTACCGTCACAACCCTACTAGGGTGTCGTGGGTGGTCAGCAGGGTGTTGCTATGTGGTTGCCAGGTGGTTGCTACATTTTCTGAAAAATATACAAGTGGTGCTTGCCAATCCAAAATCATGAGAGTAATATAGGCGGCTGCCAGGGTGTCAGTGTGCTAGGGCTGCCCACGACTAAAGATTTTTCTAGTCGACCATTAGTCATTCATTTAAGCCATATGTCGACTAACTGCATGATCATAATATTAATTTAAAGGTGACATATCACAAAAATGTGACTTTTTCCGTGTTTAAGTGCTATTTTCGGGTCCTTGGTGCATCTACCAACCCAGAAAATGTGAAAAAGAACAACCCAGAAAATTATTTTGGTAAGTTTTTTGTTTTGCAACTCGTGTGTTTTTAACATACACTTGTTTGTATTTGACAATTTAAGCGCAGTAAGACATGAAAGAGAACTTAGTTTAGTCATGTGACAGCCGCTTTCTGTGCGTGTGCGCTAAGAAAACCTTATCCACCTTATTCTTCACATAAAAATTGGTGCAGCCAATTGTAAATTTTATCGGTCTTGCTTCTGGTCTCATTTGCTTCCAGCTATTTTTAGCTGTACAAAACCACTCCCTTTGCTTCTTGATACTGCAGATTGGTGTGTCTTAACATATTATTTTAGTGTATTATCTTAATTATGAACACACTGATTTGTAATGCAAACAGTTTTACCATTTACTGTACGTTGTTATTCTTCTTGTTATTTCCCTATAGCAGCTAATGAACCAGAAGTCTCTCCATAGGCTTACTTCCGCATTTAGGAATAAAGTGGATATCAGGAGTTTAAACGGATATGGTTTCAAATGCATGATGTCCTCTCCCAATGTTCCGAAGCAACTGACACTTGTTGTAAAAGGTCAGAAAATTAATTTTTATCTTCTGAATTTTGCAAAAAATTAAGACTATATTTCAAATTGCGCTGCCAAAGAAAGTGAAAGTAAATTACCGGCGCATGTGAAATGCGCTATACGGATAAACTTGACATGCCTTACCAGAGTCTAACAAGCAAAAATGTGTTAAATAGAATGTGAGGTAAAACTTGGTGGACTATAAGCCTTTTATCATCAACTAACAGTTAATTAAATAAATTAATTTATATATTTCTGAAGAAAATAAATGGTGAATTGCAAAAGTCGTTAGGGTGATGTGGGTTGTTGCTTGGGCATTCCTATGCAGTTGTTAAGAGCGTTGATTTGTGGTTGTCATATTTTCTAAAGAAAATATAAGTGGAGGCTTGGCTGTGCAAAAGTTGCTAATGTGTTGTGGTTAGTCACCAGGCTCATTGTTATGCAGTTTCTAAGGTGTTCTGGTCTCTTTAATATTCCTGTCCCTGATAAATTTCATGTCATTATTATTATTTTTTTTTGGTTACCAGTTTTATCATCTGCCAAGTGAAAAATGTATGATTACTTAAGTAAGCACATATCTTTCCATCAAGTCGCTTAATTTTAGGTATCATATTTGTCCGTTGCACTAATACTGTTTGGATAAACCTCAAACCTTAAGTATGAGCTATAGCAAGCAGGACAGTAATAATTCACCAACGCTTCCACCTTCGTTCATAATTCCCTTCTCAGCAGTCATGAGTGGACTACTCTGAGTAAATAAAAAGCCTTTTTTAAACATTAAAAATAGAGCATAAGCGCATGCTATGCAAGAGAAACATTCAAAATCTTAATATACTGCTGACAGATTTTTATTGCAATCTTTTTTTCTAATTGCTGTGCAGTTAGTTGTTGAATACATATCCATTGAAATTTAATAGCAAAAAAAAGAAAAAAAAAAGCATCCAGATCCAGCTAATAAGGTGGAGATTTGGGAGTGGTGCTGAATTTATCGGCCACTGGTAAAACTGTCCAGGAAGTGTGCTGGAGTTTAGTTGAATAATGACTTGAGCTGCAGATCTTCTGAGAAAAGGGAACAGGTATCTCCATCACCTTCTGATTGTTCTGCCAAATGCTGAGATGAACCAGTGCAATGGAGTCACAGTCTGAGTCTGACTGTACTGGAAGCCTTTTGGGGATAAATTGCCTTTTCCTCCTCAGAAACGGCAGGACCACATTAATGTTGCTTGGCAGAGTAAATGTTTATTTTAACCACATATGAACCTTGCATTCCCTTGCAGTCTTGGCCAGTCTGGTTTTCCAAATGTAGGTCAGAAGAAAGGACACACACGCTGACACACATAAACACCGAGCAGCCTGACTTCCTGAGTATTGTTGAGGCTCGAAGGAACCCTCAAAGCAGTCCGGCAGTCTTTTTTAGAGTTTTTACAAGACAAAGTACTCTCCAAGCAGGTCGAAGTGAAGGAAATGAGAGTCGGGGCATAGAGGACTGGCATAGAATCTAGATCACAGCCACATTGTAATGGGCCCAGGAAATGGGAGGATAGCTTGAGAACTTTTAAATGAATACACTCAATCTATAGACTAAGCTTTTCTCGAAATAGATAAAAGAAGGCGCATTACTTGAGTGTATATGCCATTTGTCTAATTGCTTCTTTACATTGCAGGAAGCAGGAAGCAGAGCATACAGAAACTGAAAGGGCAGAAGGTGTTTGGTTTGTAAAAAGGGCCATTTTAAAAGAAGCACACCTATTTTTCTGTGCACCATAGAGCAGAATAATTATAGAATTTATATATTATAACGCACTTATTTTGTATCTGGAAACCGAATGTCATAGCAAGCAGAGATCTGTGTCCCCCTGGATTATTTTATTGCTGTTTATATTTCAGTAACCAAGACAACCCTCACTGGCCCTTTTAGTAGTATGAAATACAAAGCCGAGCTCACTGACCCATCAAGTTGTGAATTCTTGCAAAGGTTGCCATTATAATCAATGTATAGTGTAAATAGTGCAGTGAATCTCCTATTTACATTGTGTGTACACCTTGCAGTGTTCAAGTCACATTAGTGAAATTTTGCAGATAAAAGGTCAATTGCATTGCCAATAGTGTAGCAATAAATGAAGCACAGCTGACTTAAGTTACTTTTATACACCTAGCAGCTTTATGTTGGTCAATGCAGCAACACAGCAAATGGAAGTGCAAAAAAACAATGCATTTGTGGATAAGACTGTTTTAACGTCACTTTGGACTGGTAATACTGTAGACTTATTTAAATGAATTTATAAAAGCATCAGAAAAGAAAGAAAGAAAATGTGCTACAAAATACAAAATGATAGCATAGAAGTAAATTTGAATGAAATGCTGCACTCTATAAAAAAATGGTGCTATATAGCACTAAAAGCGGTTCTTTGGCTTGTAATCATAGGGGAACCACTTTTAGTGCTGTTTAGCACCTATTTTTACAGGTGCTATATAGCACCTTTGTCAAATGGTGCCATGTAGAACCATAAGAGGTGCCATATAGCACTTATAGCACATATAGCACTCAACAATGGTGCACCAATCATAACTCATCCATGGCTCCCAGCATGCATTACGACATGAATATATTATGCAGCTGCATTGTCTTAGTATTTTCTTTTATTCTTACGTTATTTTTGTTGTGACTTTTTACTGCCCTGTTTTGTGATGTTCAAAAATCATATCAAAATTATCAGAATATTTTGTCACCATTGCTGAGATTCACATGCTGATTCTTCATGTCTATGCGTGACAGAATTGAAACCTCTTTATAACCCTTAATTCTAAAAGTGGTTTATACAATTTTCTCACATTGTCACGTAGTATCGCAGAACTGCAATAACATAAAACTCATAAAAGAACTACAGATTTTGATAAAATGCAACCAGATTAAATGATTTTACCTTAAGTTCCTTGCCATCACATATGCGCTTTATAAATACTATTGTAACAGCCAAAGAGAAACTTATTTTTTAAACTTAAAATTAAAGTCAAGGGTCAAGAGGCACCTAAAGCAAACACTATTCACCAAAAAGTTGAAAAAAGTTGAAAAAAACCCAAAAACATCTAAACCTTAATTCTCAATAAAGAACTTCTATTTTAAAGTAGAACTCCAGAAATAAAGTATAACTGGTCAGTAATGTGTGAAGTTGGTGTTGCTGTTTGTGGAGAGGTCCTTTTTTTCTGAGGTCAAAGGTCTCGTGGGGGCCCTGGAATATTTCCTTATGAGGGCCTTGGGGGCAGTCAAGGGTCAAGAGGCACCTAAAGCAAACACTATTCACCAAAAAGTTGAAAAAAGTTGAAAAAAACCCAAAAACATCTAAACCTTAATTCTCAATAAAGAACTTCTATTTTAAAGTAGAACTCCAGAAATAAAGTATAACTGGTCAGTAATGTGTGAAGTTGGTGTTGCTGTTTGTGGAGAGGTCCTTTTTTTCTGAGGTCAAAGGTCTCGTGGAGGCCCTGGAATATTTCCTTATGAGGGCCTTGGGGGCAAAAAAAAAAATATCTTCAAGAAATAGACTGTATTTTAATGTTGTTTTAACCCTTTCCCCAACTAAACTAAGAGACTAAGAGAGAGTTAAAGAACCTTTAAAGAACTATACAGGGGCTTACAGGTTTTACGGTAGTGGTGCTATATAGCACCTTAACCACTCCAAAGAACCGCTGAAGAACCATACAGGGGCTTAACAGGTTCTTTGTACGGTAGTGGTGCTATATAGCACCTTAACCACTCCAAAGAACCGCTGAAGAACTGCTGAAGCACCATACAGGGGCTTAACAGGTTCTTTGTACGGTAGTGGTGCTATATAGCACCTTAACCACTCCAAAGAACCGCTGAAGAACTGCTGAAGCACCATACAGGGGCTTAACAGGTTCTTTGTACGGTAGTGGTGCTATATAGCACCTTAACCACTCCAAAGAACCGCTGAAGAACTGCTGAAGCACCATACAGGGGCTTAACAGGTTCTTTGTACGGTAGTGGTGCTATATAGCACCTTAACCACTCCAAAGAACCGCTGAAGAACTGCTGAAGCACCATACAGGGGCTTAACAGGTTCTTTGTACGGTAGTGGTGCTATATAGCACCTTAACCACTCCAAAGAACCGCTGAAGAACTGCTGAAGCACCATACAGGGGCTTAACAGGTTCTTTGTACGGTAGTGGTGCTATATAGCACCTTAACCACTCCAAAGAACCGCTGAAAAACTGCTGAAGCACCATACAGGGGCTTAACAGGTTCTTTATATGGTAGTGGTGCTATATAGCACCTTAACCACTCCAAAGAACCGCTGAAGAACCATACAGGGGCTTAACAGGTTCTTTATACGGTAGTGGTGCTATATAGCACCTTAACCACTCCAAAGAACTGCTGAAGAACCGCTGAAGCACCTTTTTTTTTTAGAGTGTGTAACACTATTTCATCATAGACGGAAGTATGTGTTGTGCAGCTCTAATACTCTATCCACTTCAATAAAAAGTTGAGTAAACAGATCGACAGAATTGGCATAGGCAATTTTGGTGGTTTAACCCTGAAGTCATTTTAAAACATCAGTAAAGGTCAACTTTAGACTGCCATTCTGACCTCTGTCAGCTGGGGTTAAAGGTCACCAGTCTTATGGCTGTGTTGTATTACGTGTGATCCAAAACGTGACCATAAAAACCTCCAGGCATATTTTTCCCTTATATGGAAGCGTTTTAGAAATCATTTTCTAAGTGAATATGTAGGCATATTTGAATGGTTCTTGAATAGCTCTATTGTGTATTGCATACAGCTCTTCTATCCTACATTTTTTGTCTCTATGAGAATAACAAAGTTAGAGTCTCTCATTCTGCAAATGACAATAAGAAATAGGTACAATAAGGTTTTGGCATTTTATTCATAGCCAAGCTATTTGTGATGTAAATGAGCATGTTTGTGTATGTTTGCATCTGAGCTGGTATTTAATTGAAAGGCTGAGAGACAGTTTAAAGAGAGTGAATGAGCAGATACAGGCGGATGACAAGCATGCTTTAGGCAGTGTTTATAACCTGGAGTAATGAGTTTTAATCTCTACTGTGGAGGATCTTACCACATATTTTAATTATATTTTAAACTGAATTATGCAGAAGTTTGTCCTTTAACATTTGGTATTTTAAGGTACTACAGTGATTATGTCAGTCATCTCGTTTTAAGCAACGACATTGCAGAGTGGTCTGTGGTTTCTTTTAAGGTCAAGTGGTTTGTGAAAAGGTTGCATTTATGTCATCTAATGAGCATTTTAGAGAGAGACTGAAGGAGATCATGGTGTATCAGGGGTGAAAGAGATTATTAGAGTTTATATTGCCTAATATGAGAGAGAGAAACTGGAAGGAAAGAATGATTGGAGAGAGTGTGAGCGGGAATGTGTTTGAGAAGTATAAACTGATGGTGTGAAGGAGAAAGGATAAAGAAGCATGGAGGACGAGAGGGGTTTAGGGCATGGAGAGTGGTGATAAGGAGACAGAGGATAGAGAGCTGAAAAGAACATGAAAAGGGAGATGAAGAGTCCAAACAGGTGGTTGTGGTTCAGATCCAGTGGTAGTTGAACTCCCAAGAGCCGAAGTCATTGACCTACATATTTTGTTATGAATGTTTTAATGTATTCACCCCAGAGGATATGATATTTAAAAAAAAAAAAATTCTGGAAATGCAGCACATGTTCGGGATTAAGCCAACAGCTGTCTGTATAATTCAACACAGTCATAACTCAGGAACTTTTAAAACCTTGCCAGAGGTGTCATGGTATCACTAATAACTAGGGAGGTCAATCAAACTACATTTTTTATCAAAATAATCACATGTATGATTAATCATATGTAAGCCTCTAAATAATTGCTGAGCATTTTCTCCTTAAAACTGCAGGTCTCAAAAAGGCGGTTTGAAACAGCCCTTGTTTCTTACCATCACAAAAGTGCAACCAATCCTGTTGACTCGTGTAACCATTGACTTTGGTTGGGGCTTTTCATATCATTAGCTGTTTGATAATGTAGGCAAGCCAAAGGCTAATTATATCAGTTATCGTTACACGCCTGACTTTGTAGAGAGCGATACATAAAATACCATTCTGATACATTGACTTGTAGATGCTCCTGTATAATTTGCTCTTCCTCTTCTTTGGAATCAGTTTCTGGTTCAAACATATATAGCTGAATTAATCCACCATTCCCATTTGCCGTTGTGTAGCATTAAGACTTCTTAACTGAGTGAAAGTGGAGGTAGTTTGAGTTGTGGGATTGAGTAAAGGCAGGGAGAAATTTGCATATTCATAGTTCTGCGTACACGAAGGAAGGGGTTCGAGATATATTCATGCCATTTTAAGGAAGAAATTATTTTCATGGGAAATGTTTCAACATGTCATTTTGATTATCAAAGATGAGTTAGATGAGATACAATTAGTGAATTTAGGGGGACTTTAAGACTTTATGTTAAATAAATATTTTGTTTAATTTTCATATCATTGAACATAAACCCATCACTGGCCTACAGTCCACGGCAATATATTCAATTTGTCAATCTGTCAGAGGCAGATTATGGTCCATTAACACAAGACACTTTCTTGCGTTCAGTCTGTGCTGTTTTCTTTTCTTTTTTTTTTATGTTTGTCCTTCAACATTTCACTGTTTTCACAGCCTCACACCATAAGTGTTACAGTTTTCTTTGCAGCGTAAAAGTGTAAATCACAATTCCTAAAGAAAAGCTTCCTGCAGTTTAGTATGGAATAAGTGTTTATTTTTATTTAAATTTGTTTCGTTTTTAGCAATTTGTGCTGAATTAATCGCAGAAGTTTAATAATCGGGGTTTACAACAAACCCTAAAAATGGTTCTTTTCTCCTGGTTAAATAAAGGTCATTTAATTTAATATCAATAAAGTGCTGTCATTCCTGCTTCATACACTCAGAATTTGAATGGACAATAAGTAAAAACATTAAAATAGTGACACCTACTGTACATACTTACTTTATTTATTTGATTATTTTGTAGAGATTTATTTTAATTGTTTATATTAACAGGTAGGTTATAGCAGCAATGTACAAATGTAATGTAAATACTCTGCTATCAATCTGTCAGAATTGGGTGTGCTTTTATTATTAACGATATCAAATTGATTTTTTATTAAGTACAGCCCCCAAGGGTTATTTTTTAACTGTCAGCAAGTCTACTGAGGTACAGGTTTCTAATATTGAAAAACATAAGTCTAACTTTTCACCAGATAAGCTATGCTTTGAAAGAAGGATGTCACAGCTTCTGCTTGCATAGGTGCTAACCAGAACTGCATCGAGCAGCTGAGTTCTTAGAAAAACAACTTCTCGCAAGGGCCTAACGTTCTTTCACAATTAGACACAGAGCTAAATTGTGCATGATGTTATTATGCATTTATGAATGCCATCTGCAGCCATGAGAACGGTCGCATGCTGCTAAACACCACTCTGATTCACCCTGATGCATTTCTCGGACATTCTTGTCAGAATTGGGTGTGCTTTTATTATTAACGATATCAAATTGATTTTTTATTAAGTACAGCCCCCAAGGGTTATTTTTTAACTGTCAGCAAGTCTACTGAGGTACAGGTTTCTAATATTGAAAAACATAAGTCTAACTTTTCACCAGATAAGCTATGCTTTGAAAGAAGGATGTCACAGCTTCTGCTTGCATAGGTGCTAACCAGAACTGCATAGAGCAGCTGAGTTCTTAGAAAAACAACTTCTCGCAAGGGCCTAACGTTCTTTCGTAATTAGACACAGAGCTAAATTGTGCATGATGTTATTATGCATTTATGAATGCCATCTGCAGCCATGAGAACGGTCGCATGCTGCTAAACACCACTCTGATTCACCCTGATGCATTTCTCGGACACTCAGCCCTGCAGTCCCATCTGCAGAAGGCTTGTTTTGTTCTCTTCCTGACAAGCAGCCAGTGTTTGTGTAATCTGCTCTCTCATGCATACTCAAGATTAAGTAAGCCTTCCCTCTTCAGTCTGCTCTGAAAATATCATTGAGAGTGATGATTCCATATTTGCGTTTAGTTCAGAGATGAGCGCTCGTAATGTTCACTGATTACATTGGAAATATTGCTGTTATTGCCGTATTTAATGTGACTGTGACATGTAGCGGGAACAAGCTGGAGGAAATAGCAGTTTGATATTGAGAGCGACTTAGATGTTAAAATGGAATGAGATGGAGCGATGGCAGCTCTAAACAGCTGCTTTGCATTATAGGTTTTTTCCTGCCAATATTTAGTCCCATGTTATAGTGTCAGAATGTAGTGTTTCCAAACTCGTGGAGGTCTTACTTCTGAACTTTCCAGTCAAATTAGTGCTTTTCATTGTAATGTTTTGAAGCATATTTAGATGCAAAACACTCATGTGAACTACACATTTTATTCGATTCTAGCACAAATATGACTATAGTGGGCAATACTGTAAACAGTTTACTGTCTTGTAGTGTTATTTTAGTATTATTTATATAGGCCTACTATTATAGTATCTACTAATATTTCGATGACCTTTTATCTTTATATTTAAAATTTTTTGTTTGCTTTAGTGATTGTATGTATTTTTCTATTTTTTAGTTTCTATAAATATTTGTATTTTGCTTTGTTTTTATTTGAGTTTTAGTTTTAGCAATTTAATTAACTTAAACTTTATTTCAGTTAGTTGCAAATATGACAATTTTAATGTACATTTAAGATTTTTATCTTTAAGTTATTCATATATAATTTATGTTTGATTTAATTTCAGTTTTATTTAAATAACAAAAACTACTAACTACTTTTAGTTAACAAAAAAAAAACACTGCTCTTGCTCTCATGGCAGAAAAGGTCTTATTGTGGTAAATCTTTTCCATATATAATAAAAGTGAATGAGAGCTGAAGATTTCATGCTTCAAAATAACAATAAAGTATGTTATATTCCAAGTCTCTGAATAGCTTAATATGAAAAAGACCAGAATTTATGCTGTGGTGATTAACCGATGAATCAATTTTAATTTTTAGAGTAAACTGTCTCTTTACCTATATGTACTGGGGCTATGTACTGGATAAGAATTTCCATACGTGTGTATGAGTGTTTTTCTGAGTGCGACTGAAGTTTCACTTCCTGAAACTTGCTTCATCTTTGGCAGATCTTTTTGTGAGAAGTGTAAGCAGTGCAGTGTTGAAGTACAGTCCTTATTTGGCTGTGTTGGTGTTAGCAAGAAACCAAGAGGCATACAGTTGAGCATCTGTCTTTTATTGTTAGCACTGAAATATTTATAGCCCCCAACTTGCCCCCAAATATCTTGCCACGTCTCGAGTCACTTAACCCCAGACAAATGTACACAATAAAGGATATATTCTTTATTTCTCTTCCCTCACTCTGTTTTTCTCTCTGCATCTCGGCCTTCTTTCTCTGTCACTTACACGTTCTCAGATGATCTTTGTTGCCTCCTCTCTGTGCCCATCCCCCTATTTCCTTTGTTTTCCCTCTCTCGTTCTCTTTCTCTCTCTCTCAGTCTAGTACAGTACTGCTGGTTTGAATGAGGTGATTGGTAACAGATGGTGCCGCTTTTAAAGGGCAAGGAATTTTGTGCCCTCAGTAGGTCAGTGGGCCACAGTCTCTCTCTCTCTCTGGCTCTCGTCCACACACACAGCTGATTTTATGTACACTGTCCCTAAAAACCTTCAAACGAGAGTAATGTTTTAACATGAGGATCAAATGTAAGGACCATCACAGGCTAGGTATCAGTTTGCATACTTGTACATTTTCAAGCTGGGCAACAATAGTACTTTGTAAGACATACTAAGTCAACAGATTGTAAAACACTGCAGTTGTTACCGTAAAAAGTTATTTCGGTAACACTTTACAATAAGGTCCTATTAGTTTAGTTAATTAGCATTAACAATGAACAATACGTTTGTTTCACTATTTATTAATTGTTGATAATGTTAATAAAAAAAATATACAACTATTAGTTCATGTTAGCTCAGGCCCGTTAAATAATATGAACAAATACAACTTTTGGTCACACTTTATTCTAAGGTCCAATTCTCGTCATTAACAAACCATTAAGTATGACTTTTGCCTCAAAAACTACTAATTTGCTGCTTATTAATAGTTAGGAAGTTTAGGTATTGGGGAGGATAAGGGATGTAGAATATGGTCATGCAGAATATGTGCTTTATAAGTACGAATAAACAGCCAATACTAAAGTGTTACCCAGCTCCCCCACCCCCCTTTTTATTTTGCATTAGTAAATGTTTTTTGTGTTAATAAATGTTGAAATTAATATAAACTGTAGGCTTGAATACACTACGTAACTTTTGCCTCAAATTACAGCCTTGAAAAATCAACGCTAGTTGCTGAAAGTCAGAGCAAGTCTGCAGATTAACAGATTTCACAAAATATTGTGTAATATATGATTTGCTATTTTAGCTTCAGACTGTGATTGCATCTAGTTGGAAGATATCAAACATGTAGCATGTTTGATATCCTCCAACTAGATGAATATTTTGAGGTGATTTTAGAACGCGTTATTTGTCATGTGTCTCCAGTTAAACATTGTAGTGAACTAATGATAACAAATAGAACTTTATTGTAAAGTGTTTCTGTTTTTTCTAATAGGTATGCCATTGTGTACTTCAAAGGAAATCCACTAGTATTAAAGTTTAATCTTCATGGACCATTTTAGAGGAGCAAAACACACAAAGCAAAACACATTTTTTAAATATAAAAATGTAATATTTTTATTCATATAAAACAAATTTATTCAAGTCAGGTGGAGGTAAATGAAGTGGCATAGCAGGCAGCTCTATTCATTATAATTAGACTGATCTAGTTTTGTCGAGTCGCAACACGCTGCTTACTTCCAGTATAGACATTGTGCCAGAGGTGGCTCTCTGTTGTCATGACAATCAGCAAGTCTCTTGTTTTCTGTCTGCAGTATATGTTTATTTTTAATTATACTAATTCATGAGGAATAATTTGAACCGCAGTCTGCTAATTTTTGACCCCCTGCTCTAGACTGTTCACTACCTGATTGCCTTTACATTGTTTGTAAAGTCTCATTCCTCTCAGATGGACAATAAAACACAAAGCAGTCATCTCCCCTGTGTTGTGACCGCTGCTGTTCTTACTGCCGCACTTTCAGTCCAGCGTTTTCAAAACTGTAAACACCTTAATTTTTTCAGACAGGAAGAAAATAAAAGGAGTTGCAGACTGCAGAATACATAAAGCTAAAATTTGGTATGTCGCACCATCTTGACTTTGACCGCAATTATGGCATGCTTTGATAGTGAATGAATTGATAGTTGTGAATCTCTTTGACAATTTATAGTCTTTTGGATGATGATTGGATCATGAGAGATGCTGGTGGTTAATCTTCTGCACTCTGAAAGAAAAGAAAATGCTATTCATGAGCAGCTCTTTGAGTGTCACATGTTCCCTTTCAGTCGGTCACTCTCGACGTCACGTCGGATGACCGTCGAATTGGGATCTTGCTTAGAGAGACCAATCTACTTCGAGTGTAAACTAAATGAGCCAATGCACATTGGCATGCGATTATTGCATCCAGCTGCCGCTGATCACAGCGGGAGTATAAGTAGGCAGCAGATGCAGCGCATATTCAGCTTTTCGCTTCGGAGCCGAGCGATCACATCGTTCTGCTCCTGACTACTCTACTGAGAGAAGAAGACTGAACGAGTTCAGCGCGCTCTTGGAGAGCTCTTCGTGTTGGCGGTACGGTGCTTCATCGGTGGTGGTTTCCCGTGTCAAGTGGGTTGCACACATCAGGTTGCACTACCCCCTGTTTGTGTTGCAGATGATCATCTCCCCTGTGCGCCTCAGCACGCTAAAAGAGCTTTTTCCCTAAAAGAGCAATTTCGGGTGCGTCTTTTTAAAGGCAACGTTGCGTGGCAAACTTGACGCTACGTCTTTGTAAAGACGATGTGGGTCTTGCTATAGACAACGTATCACCCGGGCATTTCTGGATGCGGTCGTTACCTGGCGCTGGGTGATGGTCACGATCGCTGCCTCATGTGCCTGGGCGTGTAGCACGGAAACCGATCTGCTGGTTCCTCCTCCCTCACCACCCTCGATGGTGGGGCAGCTAGGGGGTTACAAGGGTCCCTCCGGTGGAGCGGTCGGTTGCGATGCAGTTGTGTCCTAATACCGCCTCCAACCGGCAGGGAGAACCGTGCCTCCCCTCCCGGGTCTGTAGGTACTCGACTGGCAGCGATGTTTATACGACCTGTGGAGAAGCTGCCTCCGCCTTACATGCTACGGCATGATTGCAAGTGCACCAGGCCAAGGCACTAAGGGACTTGCACGAAGGTGGTCATGACCCAGAAGTTCGCAGAGAACTCCGCACCGCAGTTTCATCTTCTGCTAACCCAAGTTTCACACCTACTCACATTCATCAAACAAACAGTGTTCAGGACCCTGACGCAAAGCGGATTGAATCAGGGCTTTTTACACAGCTAAGTAAGTGGTTTACTTAAGCCACTTGAGTAAATAATTAGACACAACATATTGATTTGAGTTGAAATATTTTATTAGCTCTTTAAACACAAAGCTTCTGCTAAGGAAAGCAGTTCCTAACAAACACTTTATTACCACATAAATAAACTTGACGACAAACTGTTATTTGAGAAGAAAGCATTTTAAAATCTCACCTCTTTATTATCTTTTAAAACCATATAAAACCATTACAGTGTACAAAACATGTTTTTTTCTGGCAACAAGACAAACATTCAGAAATATTACTGCAGGCCTGTTAATACGGAAGTCCTCCATTTTCATTTTACAGTAAATAGCCGATAACTGAGGCGCAAGGTGCTAGTAGTTGCATTTGAATGAAATGAGGGAGAGCACAGCGGTGTAATATGGGAGATGTGAAAGAAGCGCCAGCCCCAAATACCCAGATGAGCGTATGCTATGTGGTTTTATGGAGAATAACACACCTTGTAATGTCCTAACTGACGTGTCAGAATCAACTTGAGCTGTGTAATAATATTTTATAATTTAAATTATTACTGTATATACTCGTTAATATAAAATGCGATATTGTAAACATTAGCTAAACACATTCCTGTTAATTATGCCATAAACTGAAGTGTGATGCATATGTGTGAACAGATAAAGAAATTAATGGTGTATTTTTACATTAATTATTGCGTTTTGGAAAGATGTGTGGTCATAAGCTGGCCTTTGCTCATTTTTATTTTTCAAAAAGCCTTTCAACTAAGAACTATGAGTAATTTCTTTCTACTGCTGATTGCTGAATTGCACCTGTTTTTCCTCAGAGAAAAGCACACACACATACACACACTGAGACAAGTCCAATTCTTTTTGTTCCTCCAACCCAGCTGTGCATAAAACAAGCACATTAATCTAAGGCGAAGTCCGCTGGACAGTTAACCCAGAACAAATCAGTTGAGTGAATGATTCAATGACTCACACATAAAGACTCACACTAAATTCAGAACCGCATAATACTCTTACTATTTTTACCGTATCCTTCTATGGCTGAAATAGTAAGAATAATAGTAGAATAAAGGTTCTTTATTGGCATCAATGGTTCCACAAAGAACCTTTACCATCCATGGAAACTTTTCATTCCACAAAAGGTTCTTTACAGTGGAAAAAGGTTCTTTATATAATAAGAAAAAAATTGTTATTTTAAGAACTGTTCACTGAAAGGTTCTCTGGGGAACAAAAACTGGTTATTCTATGGCATCTCTGTAAAAACCCCCTTTTGGAACTTCTATTTTTAAGAGTGTATGCTAATTAGTTCCTGATTGAATCAGTGTTTTAAATTAATTAGTTGAGTGATTTATTTAGTGATTCACTCATGCAAACACTCACTTGTTTTGTACTGGAATGATTCACTGTTTTCTGAACACTTCAGCTAAGTGAATGATTCAGTGACTCACTCGTAAAGACAGTCATTTGTTTAGTTCCAGAATAAATCAATGTTTTTGAACAAACTGGCTGAGAGATTGATTCAGTGATTCAATCATATGGACAGCCACTTGTTTCATGCTGCTGGACTTTATATTAGGACTTTTGGAATGCCACTCAAATAACACTATTGGTGAAGCCAGAAGTTGATACAGTGTTTACACTCTTACGGAAGTCACCCGACTTCAAGCTTATGTTGTTGTCTCTGCATGTTAAGCTTGGATAGGAGAAAGTATTTGAACATTTAAAAAAATTACACACTTTATCTTTAAAAGGAATTGCATAATCTTAGCGACGCTTGATTCCTAAACAGTCTCACATTTTCTCGTGCCAGCTTTTCATTCAGTCAGATAACTGTTGGAGGGTGTTACATCAGTGGGAGCAAAAGGATGGATGTGCTACATTAGTTGGAGGAAGCAGATGGATGTGCACTTGATTACATTTGGCAGCCAACCTTTGCACAATGTAATGTAGAATCTGGGACTCAGATTGCATGTGCAGCACATCACTATGCAGTGACTCACTCAAGCCAGCCTCCGCTCTCTCTAGCCCGCCGTGTGTTTCGTTGTGAAAGCGAAACTACTTTGTTTGAGCTTCCAAAAGAGGACACGACTAGAAATCAGTGGTTAAGTTGTATTTACAACACTGTTCCAGAACAGTTCAACCCAAATTTTCAGATGTGTGCAGCAAATTTTATGGAGGACTGTTTCCTGGGAGATTAGACTACAAAGCCGGCTGGTCTGACTCAAAGACTGTAAGTTAATTTTTTATATTTAAAGAGTTTTTATATTTTATATATTTAAAGAAAGTTTTTTGGGCAGTGTAGAGTAGGGCTTGTTGTTTGTCATTTCTCCGATCACAAATGCAGACATGGTTTTATGTTTACACGGCGCGATGCGATGCAACGCAATGCGTAAAAAGACAGTATAAGTCATTATAATCCGTAATTATGTCCCCACTGGATGCAACAAATGCCTCGTTTATAATGGGTTTTAATGTTTTTGTCTCTTCGCTCCAGCCGGGACACGGCATCGCAATATGGTAAGGGGCGTAACATTTCCGTCACACGCTTGAGGTATTCGGCCAATCACAATGCACTGGATAGCTGGCCAATCAGAGCACACCTCGCTTTTCAGACCGATGAGCTTTGTAAAAATCGATGCGTTTCAGAAAGGCGGGGCATAGAGGAGCAACAATAATGTACAGTATGTGGAAAATAATGTGTTTTTTGAACCTTAAACTGCATAAACACATTTCATTACACCAAATACACAAAATAATTTTATTTTTAGCAACATCATATGACCCCTTTAAGCACATTTTTACACTTTCATTAATTTTGAGCATGTCAGTTATAGCGGATGTATGCATTGTTTACTGTGAGGAAGGTTAAAACTGGCTCTTTTTTCTGTCTTTAGTGTGAATGTAGAACTTATGTTGTTGAATGGCTGTTTTCTGCAATGCTGGAGACTCCAGAATATCTAGCCTGCGCACCTCTCATAGCTCCTGCCGGGAGGCCGTCTGTCTCAAATCATGCTCCCGTCCTCTCTCCTATCTTTTGCCTACTGGGGCTCCACCTTAGAAATGAATCGCCATTCAGCTTTCACTTGATTGAACTGCACAGACCACTGTGCTGCAGCCCGAGTTTACCTGCTCAAAACTACTAACGGGTGATTTAGCTTCCATTCTGAGAAAAAAAGAATAAGTGTTTTTAGTTCAGTGGTTCTGTGACCACAGGGACCTTGTGAAATTAATTAAAAGAAAGCTCATAATTTTTATATCATTGTGCCCAATTGTAAAGGTGTTTTTTTTCTTATATTTTTTATTTAATATTTAAATAAAGTGGTCACATTGTGAGGAATCGATTTTTCCTTTATCTTCCGAGATAAAAGAGCTCGTACTATGAAATCTACTGTAACTTTAAGAACTCAAACCTTTATTCCCAGCCCACAAAGACTGTTTTTTGAAACTAAGCTGCAAAACAGCTTTTTCCAAATTTGTTCAGCAACTTGTTTAATTCTAAGGGTCAGAGAGAAGGTCATGAAAAACGAAATAATGACTTTTTGCTGCAAAATACTTCACTATCATTTTAAGTGGACCTTCAGGGGTGAGGGAAATTAAATGGTAAGAAAAGATGACCCTTTAACAATTTCCTCTCACTGTAGGAATAAATTAACTGAATCCCACTGGTTTTGTCCCTTTCTCAGCCATTACAAAGATGTTTGGCCATTCCAGTGTCTGCTTGATTTGTTTTTGCTCATTTAGGCAGAGTGCACATTTTCTTGAGGTTTCTGAGAGCTATGGATACATATTGCCCACAGTGCTCCTTGTTAATGTCAGGAATGTACAAAACGGAAGTTTGTGGGTAGGTTGTCTGAACTGCTTAAGGAATTAGAGCTACTTTTGGTTCTACAACCACACTAATTAGATGTGTTGTAATAGAAATATGGATTCTAAGTGCAGTACTTCAGTTGCCTCATAGTTATCACAAATAAATACATTGATTGTGAATAGCCATGGGTCAGATGACTTGAATACCATTACAATCAGAGTAGTCTGGAGTCATTGTTTGTACAAAGTGATGATTGCTTTTTTAGATGGACCAACATCACTGACATTTAAGCATGTCATGACTGTTTAATCTTGCAAGTATTTTAGCCAGGAAGGTCCCTTGCAACTTAAAGCAAATTCAAACAGTGGTGGACGAAGTACACAAATCAAGTAATTGAGTAAAAGTACAGATCCGTATAATAAAATATTACTCCAGTAAAAGTAAAAGTACTCAGTTTTCAGATGAATGTTTATTTTGTAGTTTTATATAGGCTACTTTTATCATTTAATTTTGTATTAGCATATATTTTTTTTATAAACCTACTGCTCAAAATACCTGGGATTTTCTCAAAATAACCAATAAGGAAATAAGTAATATAATAAGGAAAATATAATTAGATTTTCATAATGATTTTTTTCTTCTCAAACCTCATCTGTGGTGTAAAAACACCCCTGGCCAAATGCCCCCAGAGGGCATCACTTCCCACTTTGATAATTACTGTAGTTAGGCCTACCATGTTCTGAACATCACATCCTTTCTTTTTCCCTCAGATGTAATCTATCTAGGTGGTTGAATAAATATATTTGGACTTTATTTTTAAAAAATTATCTAAATTTAGCACCAGCAAGCTCATTAGCTAGACAGTTAGCATCAGCTAACATTGACTTATTTTCAGCATGGTTATGAATAAACATTTATATTTGTCTACTCAGCTAGTTGATCCAGATACATAGTAACTTGGAATATAATAAGGAAAATATAATTAGATTTTCATAATGATTTTTTTCTTCTCAAACCTCATCTGTGGTGTAAAAACACCCCTGGCCAAATGCCCCCAGAGGGCATCACTTCCCACTTTGATAATTACTGTAGTTAGGCCTACCATGTTCTGAACATCACATCCTTTCTTTTTCCCTCAGATGTAATCTATCTAGGTGGTTGAATAAATATATTTGGACTTTATTTTTAAAAAAATTATCTCAATTTAGCACCAGCAAGTTCATTAGCTAGACAGTTAGCATCAGCTAACATTGACTTATTTTCAGCATGGTTATGAATAAACATTTATATTTGTCTACTCAGCTAGTTGATCCAGATACATAGTAACTTGGGCTATGTGTGCTGACAAACAATATAAAAACAGACGTCACATAGGGCTAAATGCATAGCATTTTAGTAAAACTGCTAACGTTACAGCAGCGGGAAAGATGAACGTGCATGAGTTATTTTATTTAATCTGTTATTTTAAAAATTTTTTGACCTAAAACATAGAGACTCGAATGTGACTGCATTCAAGCATTTCAGTGGGCTTAAACAGATCACCCTTTACAGCAGATTTAGTTCACAAACAACTGACAGCTTTGACCTAAATATGATTTTCAGTTACAATAATGAATCCTAAAATTCGACATTAGTAACTTACTTTTAACAGCATCAGACGCGCGCTCGCGCTCACAACATCTTCCGGTTTTATGGAATGTAGTGAAGTAAAAAGTACGATCTTATGCTTTGGAATGTAGTGAATTACAGATACTTGAAAAATTTACTTAAGTACAGTAATGAAGTAAAACTACTTCGTTACTGTCCACCACTGAATTCAAAGCAACACAAATTTCATTGTTTATCTCTACTTTTCAAAAAAATAAATAAATAAGGCTGATACATTATTATGCACATCAGTCCTCACACTCTGATGGGATCTGTGAGGTGGGATAAACAGAGCTGCAGAAGCTTATTGTCTAATGACACTCCAATGGTTGAACTTTAACCTTATATATAGCATGCAATATAGTAATGCACATTGTTGTATCTACGCTATGCCTGTCTAAAAGCTATTCCTTTTTTGAAATTGCCAACTCTTGAAACATTATTTGAGCTATCAAAAACTATTGCTTGCAATGCTTTTTAAGTTTTGGGTTCAGTGCAAGACAGCATCTGTGGCTTAATATAAATTATTACGGAAAAAGCAAAAATTACAGAATTCACTAAAATACACCCTGGGTTAAAATCCATTAAACATTATGTTGTTATGATACAAGTTAAAAAAGAATTGGCTACTGATTAAAATTATATCTAATCTTTTAATTTTGTCATGATGACCTGACATACTGTGACTAATTGTAAAGCACTGTTTACATGCAGCAAACGTCACGGACAGGATTTATGTTGGAAATACATAAGAAGTTCATCCAGTATTTCCAGTTCAAGAAATCATGATTTAAACAAGTTTACATTTAATTACCTCCAGTGCTTAAGTTGTTTTGAAACCGGAACATTCCTTTAAAGGTGACATATCATGAAAATCTGACTTTTCCTGGTTTTAAGTGCTATAATCAGGTCATAATAATGGCATCTACCAACCAAGGAAAAGTGAAAAAGATTAACCCAGTGACTTTGTTTTGGTAAGCCTTTTTCTGCAAGCGTCTGAAAAAAAGAGCGCGTCTGATTTCGCACCCTTGGTGATGTGGCAAAGGGATCTCATTATAATATTACCGCCCCTTAATCTGTAAGTTTCCACCCACGGTTATTGTGTTTTCGCAAGCGGCAATGGTGTACTAGTTCTGATGCCATGGTGAAAGTTTGAGCAAAACATACTAACTGTTCTGCCTTTGTCTGCACAGACGAGCACAGAACACTATTTAGATCTAAAATAAACATGCGATTTATTTCCCAGCAGTTTACCTTCACAGACATAACCGACTGTTTTTGTAACTCATGTGTGCTTTTAACGTAAACTTGTGTGTGAATGAGAACTTAGTTTAGTACTCACATGCTGTGACAGCCGCTTTCTGTCCGTGTGCTTCGGATGTGTGCACTCAGAAAACTGAATATCAGAAGTTTAAACTAATATGATTTAAACCGCATGATTTCAGCACGATAAACATGATAATCAGAACCAAAACAGATGTATTTAGCAGGTCCGATCTATAAAGGCTCAGCTCTATTCTGGAAAAGGGGGCGGGGAGCAGCAGCTCATTTGCATTTAAAGACACAGACCCAAAAAACTGCGTGTTTCTGCTTCCACTCAAAATATGCATTTTCAAAATGATATAATAAATGAGCTGTGCAGTATTTTGAGCTGAAACTTCACAGACACATTCTGGGAACACCCGAGACTTATATTATGTATTGTAAAAAGGGGCATAATATGTCTCCTTTAACTCAGCTATACAAACATTACTGACTCATGATAAACTGATTGGCAAACACAGATATTGGTGCTTATTGCCTATAATGCTCAGAGTAACAAAGCTTACCTATCTAAGAAGAACCACATCATTTTATTCTGGGGATTTTAAACATCAAAGTAAGTAAATCTGTCCATGAAAGTGATTTGGACACAATTGCACAAAAAAACACTGATGTATTGATGTGTAAGGCCTAAGTGAGCTATAAATGTCACAAGGTTTTAGCCTGCAGGTTTTTTTTAGCAGTTAAGATCAGCATTTGGCCAGTTAAAACAGGTGTTAGATCAACACTTTCATTGTAGTTCCCAGCATGAACTAAAACAATGACTCATGCCTTGTTGATCACATTAACTTTGTGTGTTTTTCCCCCACAACCCACAAATGTTTGCCACTGTGTCAGTGTGGCTGAGCGCGGAAGAGGTAATGAGTGTGTAGCTCTGAGTAGTGATTTGTTCGAGTGGTTAGTGTTTATGCGTGGATGTAAGCATTGCTAATAGGCAGGTTTGTTTTGTTTATTGATTGCAATACAGAAAGAGAGTGCATTTCTCACTATGCTGCAAAAAATGTTTACCTTTTAAATGGTGGTCATTTTAAGTACAGGGTGATGGACTAAAGGAGAAGTTCAGTACAGTGAGGGTTTGGGGCATTTATGAAGCACTTTTCAATCCTTGTAGAGTTATTATGGCTGGAGTTTGGGGAATTGGGCTCTCATAAAGTGTGAAAATCAGAGGTAGAGGTAATTTATGAATGCGCAGATAATGGTGCTCTCTCAGTAATAATACACAAATCAAACTGCCAGCTGTGTTCTCTCATTGAAATGTTATGGACACGCGCACACGCACACGCACACACACACACAACAGTCTCCTCATCTCAGCAGCGGTATCCACACCAACTTTTGATTGAAAATGTCCCATCATTTCATTCTTGTCGGATGCGAAAGGTCATCACTCTGATTCGCTGCATGATCCGAGATTTTTTTTTCTTAATTTCCTAGCCTATTCCTCGCTCCTCAGCAGCTCTTTCCAAAATGGTGGTCCTTATGACTTACCTCTTCTGTTTTGCCAGTACTTCCATTTTAGAACTTCACCCATTTTAAAAGCACAAAACCCAAAAAGCAATATCATTCTCAAAGGGATATTGAATTCAGATCTGCTGAGAATAAAAGAATGTCTTTCACACCGATGTTTCTGAAGGTTAGCTTCTATAGGTTGCCTGTCATATAAGTGGTCTGAAAAGTATCACTTATTTCTCTTAGAACAATAATTCACAAGGGGAAAAGAAGAAGGCATTAAACATCGTAATTGTTAGTCTCTGAAGTGAGCGTTGAAGTGTATTTTTCATTTCAGTATTCAGAAACGTTCTCAGTTTATGCAGAGAAAATTTACTGTAAGCTGTTGATGCCATTTAACTCATTCAAGTGTGAATACATTGCACTGGTGCTTTTAACATATTGTTCAGTTTGACTTGTCTGCTTATGTTTCAGTGAGGTGGGTTTGGGACAGTATAGCCATTAGCCAACTATGCTCAAAAGTTCCATACATATCAACATAGATAACATAGATAGTTGGTGTTTCCAGAATCCATAGTTGTATGTATGTACTGTATATATTTTATGAGATCAGGTTGGTCTGACCGAATGTGGACAGGGAGTGTGTTATAGAAAGTGTGCTTTAAAAAGTCATTATTTTTGCAATTCTGTTTCAGTGACTCTAGTGGCTCTGAAATTACACACTTCACCTTTAAGTATCATATATCATCGCTTGGTTGAGGAAATGCTGCATGTGCTGTGGACTGCAGTCATGCTCTATAATCAGAGAGCCAGTGTAACAACTTGACTTTATGGTTATAAATGTTGTAGTGTCCCTCTGCATGTGTGTTTGTGTGAGTGTTGTTATGTGTGCATGCCCTGATGGATAGACTAGATTGCAGAGTCGGTCCTCACATCCTGCACACCCCTCGCTCTAATCATAGCCTCCCTCTCTGACAAGATCACGGCTCTGACCACCAGCCCTTTGCAAAGCCACACAATAACACTCCAGCGAAAGCCTGGCCTCTTATCAGCCGGGTATTTCCCGATAGAGGACAGTGTGATGAAGAAAGATTCACTTCTTGAAGGAATGATGGGATAGAGAAGGATTGATGGCTAGTTGAGATCATATGTTTTTATTTTCTCTCATTGAGCCAGTGCTTTGAAGCATGCGAGGCTTTTACTGGAAAATGACATCTGCCGTCTGAATGTGAGCATCATTTTCAGAGGGTCTGTGATTAAAATGATGTTCATGTGAACACACATATGTAAATGGAATATGATTTGTCAATACCATATTGGTTACTGTAGACTAGAAATGTATTGGTATTAGTCTATATGTGTGTATGTATATAATTCTAATTTGCTGATTTGGTGCTCAACAAAAAAATCGAATTACATTTCAGTTGTGCTGCTTCATGTTTTTGTTGAAACCATGTTTCATGAAACCATTATTCAGGGTTCTTTAATGAATAGAAAGAACAGCATTGATTTAAAAAAGAAACCTTTTGTAACAACTTAAAAGTACTGTCACTTTTGATTAATTTAATTCATCCTTGCTTGAATAAAAGAGTTCATTTCTTTCAGGAAAAATCTTACTGAACTTTGAATGGTAGTTTATCATCCTATATTGAATATTACGTTTTGCATTTTTACATTTAGATTACCTTTTTGTTTTTTAATGCTCACTTACAGTAAACACAACTTATTTGAAACACTGTTAAATATAATATTTAGCTAATTTAAAATTAATATCCATTTTTCATCCTGTGTATTATAATTGTGTGGTTAGTTGTTGTGTGGTTATCTTTTCTCTGTATCTTAATGTGCAAAGCATTGCTTGAAAAGACAAAGTATTGCTGTTGAAATGGCATAAACCTCCGCCAAATGTGTTTGTGTGTAGCGCTATCACTATGACAGCTTGTTTTTTCATTTTGTCTCTCTTAGGGAGCTCCTGGGTCACGACTTCACCGAGACACACTATGAGAATGGCCTCCCTGTCACCCAAACCAGCAATCACATTGTAAGCAGGACTGAGACCTCTGTGTGTGTGTGTGTGTGTGTGTGTGTCTGTGTCTGTTTGTCTGTGTCTTTGTTCCTCTCGGTCTCTGCTTTTCTCAGTTCTCGTATTTGTTTCAGTGTGTTTTATTTACTTGACATGTAAAGCTTGAAACCAGCAATCACATTGTAAACAGGACTGAGACCTCTGTGTGTGTGTGTGTGTGTGTGTGTGTGTGTGTGCGCGTGTGTGCGTCTGTTTGTCTGTGTCTTTGTTCCTCTCTGTCTCTGCTTTTCTCAGTTCTCGTATTTGTTTCAGTGTGTTTTATTTACTTGACATGTAAAGCTTGATTTATATTTTACAAAGCAGAATGTTAAAAACCTAAATGTTCTATTACCATGCCAATTAAACACATTTGTTTAGTGTGATTAATTCTAGTTAAAAAAGCAGTAAAAAAATTGCCATAAATGCAAAATAGATTGCTGTGGACTGTGAACCAGTAATGGGCACAATGATATCGATATAAAAATAAAATTATATTGTAATGTCCATTCAATGTTTTCATCTGCTGCAATAATTGAATGTCTTAAAATTATCACTTTTCTCAAGTATTGGTGTGTGATTATTTGCAATTACTTGGATTATATCATGTAATGAGCCATGAACCATGTCATGAGCCATGAAAAAAAAAAAAGATTGATAGCCCTAATTTATAAATAATTTGTGCTTGCAAAACAAATCTGTCATATTTTATCCCAAAATAAAACTAAATAAGTTTTCTGCAAAGGGACCAGGACGACTGATCCGTGTAAACGAAAGAATGAATGGGGCCATGTATCGTGAGATTTTGAGTGAAAACCTCCTTCCATCAGCAAGGGCATTGAAGATGAAACGTGGCTGGGTCTTTCAGCATGACAATGATCCCAAACACACCGCCCGGGCAATGAAGGAGTGGCTTCGTAAGAAGCATTTCAAGGTCCTGGAGTGGCCTAGCCAGTCTCCAGATCTCAACCTCATAGAAAATCTTTGGAGGGAGTTGAAAATCCGTGTTGCCCAGCGGCAGCCCCAAAACATTACTGCTCTAGAGGAGATCTGGATGGAGGAATGGGCCAAAATACCAGCAACAGTGTGTGACAACCTTGTGAAGACTTACAGAAAACTTTTGACCTCTGTCATTGCCAACAAAGTGTATATAACAAAGTATTGAGATGAAATTTTGTTATTGACCAAATACTTATTTTCCACCATAATTTGCAAATAAATTCTTTAAAAATCCTACAATGTGATTTTCTGGATTTTTTTTCTCATTTTGTCTCTCATAGTTGAGGTATACCTATGATGAAAATTACAGGCCTCTCTCATCTTTTTAAGTGGGAGAACTTGCACAATTGGTGGCTGACTAAATACTTTTTTGCCCCACTGTAAATCAATGATGTCATAACAGTTGAACACATTGTCCCTCAAAATTTTCATTAGTGTAATGCATTTTACTTTTGTAATGTAATAATGAATACTCCTGGTACTTTTTTTAATATTTATTTTATTGCATAAAATGCTGCAACATAACTGCAATTTTTAGTTCAGTCAGCTATCAATGTTGTGCTATCTTTGTCTTTTGCACATGTGAGAACATGAGCAGGCCTATTAACGTACTTGAACACTCAAATCACAAATAAACAGCCTTATACAATCTAGCCAGTAAGTCTAATGCTGCCAGTAGGGATATTTTTTGTTATGAATAATTCTTTCCTTATTTTCAATTCCTGCAAAACATTCAGTTAATGGGCAAAGAAGACTCTGGAGGTTCCATTACGATACATTTTAGCTGCAGAAGGCAGATTTTATACAGATAATTTATTGCTAACTCTTGCAGAAAGTTGTCACTTATGTGCTTCCGTTGAATGTGGTTGAGGTGTGAAGTGCCGGGTTCAATCAGGGACGAGAGCGACTCGATATCAAAAAGTGTGACTCGGAATATAAGACACAATTGCTCGATTTTTCACACTGTCTGTTCGTTGCAAAACAGTCTTGTTTTGCTCCACGCATCCCTAAAATCCGACTTATTGATCAGCCAGAAAAGGATACAAAACCACAAGCGAATTTCTTCAGCCGTAAACTGCCTTTCCTGGCTGTTATGTTACTTGCAGTCCCCGCACAAGCTCTGAGCTTTGTAATTGCATTTCCATCACTTGACAAGGGTTGATGGGAGTGAAGTCACACCCCTGATTATTTTTGAGCCCTTTTAACAGCTTCCAGCTGCCCCCTTGAGTGAGCAGCACAGGATGGGCATACAGCTCACCATTGGGCGCTAACACACAAAGAGCTTTTGAAGGGAATGAGCAGTTCGCTTTAGTTACCGCAGAGATCACAGCACCCCTCTTGCTCCCTGTTGTGATAGACGGGGTAATTCAATCTAGGGAAAATCGCAGAGGATTTCTCCTTCTTTCTATCTTTCTTTCGACTACCAGCATCCAAAAAGGAAAATGTGACAGAAGGGACTGATCCCTAAGCCAGCTGGTTAAACCGCACATTATAATCAGGTTCGAATTTTTCCCCTTTAGTAACCACACACACACACACACACACACTCACAGAGGTTTAATTAGCGTTGTATTTATAACTTCATAAAAAAAGTCATTAAGCAAACCTTAGTCCTATCAAATCAAAGAAAATCAAATATTCATGAGTCCTACAGCGGGAAGATTAAACTGTCAGTGTGCAGGCTTCACATTATAGCAAATCAGTTTTATGTCTTAGTTCCAGTTATTGGAAATGAAAATATTCCCTATGATGGCCTGAAATGATGGTGTGGAATGGATCTGTGAATAAATGGTGCGCAGTTTTGATCTACTGACAACAAGAGGAAGCACTGACAGGAAGAAAAGGAAGTACTGCTGCTGATTTCAATCAAAACACACACACACTTAAATATATATATATATATATATAAAAAAAAGAAAGAAAGAAAAAAAAAATATATATATATATATATAAATAACACATCAGTCTGCATTGTGGAAAAATAATGGAGAGTATGTGATAACAATAATAATTTTAGACAAAATTAAACCCAGACCTTAAAAAACCCTCAAATGATAACAAAAAACAACAACAGAAACAGCTAAATGAATAAGAAATAGAAAAAACGGCAGTTAACAATTTAGTATTAGGGACCAATTCTCACTATTAAATAGTTGATTATTAGCATGCCTACTATTAACATGTTGGCTGTTTATTAGTAATTATAAAGCGCATATTCTGTATGACCATATTCTACAATGCCTTGCGAAAGTATTCATACCCCTTCATTTTTTTCACGTTTTGTTATATTGCTGCCTTATGCTAAACTGCTTTAAATTACTTTTTTCCCCCACATCAATCTACACTCCATACACCATAATGGTAGAGCAAAAAACTGTGTTTTAACATCTTCGCAAATGTATTAAAAATAAAAAACTTAAATGATTCCATTGCGTAAGTATTCATACCCTTATCTGGGACAGTTGAAATTTAGCTCAGAAGCATTCATATTGCTTGTAGATGTCACTACACTTCGAGTGAAGTTAACCTGTGGTAAATTCAATATGATCTGGAAAGGCACACACATCTTAATAAAAGGTCTAACAGCTGATAATGCATATCAGAGCAAAAACCAAGCCCTGAGCTCAAAAGAACTGCCTGTAGAGCTCAGAGAGACAGGTTTGTGTCAAGTTGTTTAGGAGTGTATCTCACAAAACAAATATCAGTCATATTTTCTCCCAAAGTAAAAAAATAAATAAAATTTGACACTATAAATCAATGATGACTTTTTGCATTGTGACATCGTCATGACAGTTAAACACATTTCCCCTCAAAAGTTTCATTACTGTAATGCATTTTACTTTAGCAATGTAAAAATGTATATGCTTGGTACTCAGATTTTTTTATATTCTACTTACTGCAATACAGTAATTTTTACTGCATAAAATACTGCAATATAACAGCAATGTTTAGTTCAGTTTTTACAGTCAGCTATCAATCTTGTGCTATCTCTGTCTTTCTCACATGTGAGAACATGAGAAGGCTTATTAATGTACTTGAACACTCAAATCACAAATAAACACCCTTATACAATGTAGCCAGTAAACAGTCTAATGCTGCCAGTAGGGATATTTTTGTCATGAATAATTCTTTCCTTATTTCCAATTCCTGCAAAACATTCAGTTAACGGGCAAAGAAGACTCAGGAGGTTCCATTACAATACATTTTAGCTGCAGAAGGCAGATTTTATACAGATAATTTATTGCTAACTCTTGCAGAAAGTTGTCACTTATGTGCTTCCGTTGAATGTGGTTGAGGTGTGAAGTGCCGGGTTCAATCAGGGACGAGAGCGACTCGATATCAAAAAGTGTGACTCGGAATATAAGACACAATTGCTCGATTTTTCACACTGTCTGTTCGTTGCAAAACAGTCTTGTTTTGCTCCACGCATCCCTAAAATCCGACTTATTGATCAGCCAGAAAAGGATACAAAACCACAAGCGAATTTCTTCAGCCGTAAACTGCCTTTCCTGGCTGTTATGTTACTTGCAGTCCCCGCACAAGCTCTGAGCTTTGTAATTGCATTTCCATCACTTGACAAGGGTTGATGGGAGTGAAGTCACACCCCTGATTATTTTTGAGCCCTTTTAACAGCTTCCAGCTGCCCCCTTGAGTGAGCAGCACAGGATGGGCATACAGCTCACCATTGGGCGCTAACACACAAAGAGCTTTTGAAGGGAATGAGCAGTTCGCTTTAGTTACCGCAGAGATCACAGCACCCCTCTTGCTCCCTGTTGTGATAGACGGGGTAATTCAATCTAGGGAAAATCGCAGAGGATTTCTCCTTCTTTCTATCTTTCTTTCGACTACCAGCATCCAAAAAGGAAAATGTGACAGAAGGGACTGATCCCTAAGCCAGCTGGTTAAACCGCACATTATAATCAGGTTCGAATTTTTCCCCTTTAGTAACCACACACACACACACACACACACACACACACACACACTCACACACACACACACACACTCACAGAGGTTTAATTAGCGTTGTATTTATAACTTCATAAAAAAAGTCATTAAGCAAACCTTAGTCCTATCAAATCAAAGAAAATCAAATATTCATGAGTCCTACAGCGGGAAGATTAAACTGTCAGTGTGCAGGCTTCACATTATAGCAAATCAGTTTTATGTCTTAGTTCCAGTTATTGGAAATGAAAATATTCCCTATGATGGCCTGAAATGATGGTGTGGAATGGATCTGTGAATAAATGGTGCGCAGTTTTGATCTACTGACAACAAGAGGAAGCACTGACAGGAAGAAAAGGAAGTACTGCTGCTGATTTCAATCAAAACACACACACACTTAAATATATATATATATATATATAAAAAAAAGAAAGAAAGAAAAAAAAAATATATATATATATATATAAATAACACATCAGTCTGCATTGTGGAAAAATAATGGAGAGTATGTGATAACAATAATAATTTTAGACAAAATTAAACCCAGACCTTAAAAAACCCTCAAATGATAACAAAAAACAACAACAGAAACAGCTAAATGAATAAGAAATAGAAAAAACGGCAGTTAACAATTTAGTATTAGGGACCAATTCTCACTATTAAATAGTTGATTATTAGCATGCCTACTATTAACATGTTGGCTGTTTATTAGTAATTATAAAGCGCATATTCTGTATGACCATATTCTACAATGCCTTGCGAAAGTATTCATACCCCTTCGTTTTTTTCACGTATTGCTGCCTTGCTGCCTTATGCTAAACTGCTTTAAATTACTTTTTTTCCACATCAATCTATACTCCATACACCATAATAAAAAACTGTAAAACTGTGTTTTAACATCTTCGCAAATGTATTAAAAATAAAAAACTTAAATGATTCCATTGCGTAAGTATTCATACCCTTATCTGGGACAGTTGAAATTTAGCTCAGAAGCATTCATATTGCTTGTAGATGTCACTACACTTCGAGTGAAGTTAACCTGTGGTAAATTCAATATGATCTGGAAAGGCACACACATCTTAATAAAAGGTCTAACAGCTGATAATGCATATCAGAGCAAAAACCAAGCCCTGAGCTCAAAAGAACTGCCTGTAGAGCTCAGAGAGACAGGTTTGTGTCAAGCCACACATCTGGGGAGGAGTTCAGGAAAAAATTCTGCTTCATTAAAGGTTCACAGAAGCATTTAGTCTCTGTTACCCTTAATGGAAGATGTTTGAAACAACCAGGACTCTTCATAGAGCTGGCCTCCTGGCCAAACTGAGCAACTGATGGAGAAGGGCTTTGGTTAGTGTGGTGACCAAGAACCTGATGGTCACTCTAGTTGTGCTCCATGATCATATGTGGAGATGGGAGAAACCTACAGAAGAACAAACACCACTGCAACACTCCATCGATTTGGGCTTTATAACGGTGTGGCAAGACTCAATCCTCTCTTCAGTGAAGACACATGAAAACACACTTAGAATCTGCAAAAAAGCAACTAAAGGACCCTCAGACTGTGAGAAATAGGTAATATTCTCTGGTCTGATGAACCTCAATTCCAAGCATCATGTTTGAAGGAAACCACAATAGTGGTTTGAAAACTGTGTCGGAGCATCGGAGCCCATCAATCATCCCATCACTACAGGGAAGGGAAACAACCAGGACTCTTCATAGAGCTGGCCTCCTGGCCAAACTGAGCAACTGATGGAGAAGGGCTTTGGTTAGTGTGGTGACCAAGAACCTGATGGTCACTCTAGTTGTGCTCCATGATCATATGTGGAGATGGGAGAAACCTACAGAAGAACAAACACCACTGCAACACTCCATCGATTTGGGCTTTATAACGGTGTGGCAAGACTCAATCCTCTCTTCAGTGAAGACACATGAAAACACACTTAGAATCTGCAAAAAAGCAACTAAAGGACCCTCAGACTGTGAGAAATAGGTAATATTCTCTGGTCTGATGAACCTCAATTCCAAGCATCATGTTTGAAGGAAACCAATTCTGCTCATCACCTGCAGAGTATCATCCCAAAAGTAAAGTGTGCTGGTAGCAGCCTCATGCTGAGGGGCTGTTTTTCAGCAGCAGGGACTGAGGGACTCGTCAGAGTAGAAGAAAAGCTCAATGCACCAAAATATTGAGATAGCCTTAATGAAAACCCAGTCCAGAGCATTCAGAACCTCAGACTGGGCAGAAGGTTTACCTTCCAACAGGACAATGACCCTAT
The DNA here is from genome assembly GCF_001515645.1 of Sinocyclocheilus grahami. Lineage (NCBI taxonomy): Eukaryota > Metazoa > Chordata > Actinopteri > Cypriniformes > Cyprinidae > Sinocyclocheilus > Sinocyclocheilus grahami. The sequence goes on along the minus strand of NW_015505419.1, from coordinate 757,833 downwards.
GCATACAGCAAGAGTGGCTTATAGAAAACTCTGTGAATGTCCTTGAGTGGCCCAGCCAGAGCCTGAGCTTGAACTCAATCAAATATTTCTGAAGAAACCTGAAAATGTGCATCTGCCCCCATCCAACTTGATAAAGCTTGAGAGGTGAAGAGGTGAGGAGAAGAATGGCAGATAATTGCCAAATGCTGATAAGCAAAGCTTGTCACATTAAACAAAAAAGACTTGAGACTGTAAAGGTGCTTCAGCTAAATATTTAGTTACATAAGAATGCTTATGCAATGTACTTATTTCAGTTTTTAAATTTAATTAATTTACGAAGTTGTGACAATTCTGTTTTTGCTTTGTCA
>NW_015505419.1:755426-756547 GCF_001515645.1 Sinocyclocheilus grahami | reverse complement strand
GTGTGGTGACCAAGAACCTGATGGTCACTCTAGTTGTGCTCCATGATCATATGTGGAGATGGGAGAAACCTACAGAAGAACAAACACCACTGCAACACTCCATCGATTTGGGCTTTATAACGGTGTGGCAAGACTCAATCCTCTCTTCAGTGAAGACACATGAAAACACACTGCAAAAATGCAAAAAAGCAACTAAAGGACCCTCAGACTGTGAGAAATAGGTAATATTCTCTGGTCTGATGAACCTCACATCATGTTTGTCCTCGGTGAAGACGCATAAACACATTTGGAATTTGCAAAAAAGCACCTAAAAACCTTCAGACTCTGAGAAACAAGATCCTGTGGTCTGATGAACCTCATTTCCAAGCATCATGTTTGAAGGAAACCAGCTCTGCTCATCACCTGCAGAGCTCCAAGCATACAGCAAGAGTGGCTTATAGAAAACTCTGTGAATGTCCTTGAGTGGCCCAGCCAGAGCCTGAGCTTGAACTCAATCAAATATTTCTGAAGAAACCTGAAAATGTGCATCTGCCCCCATCCAACTTGATAAAGCTTGAGAGGTGAAGAGGTGAGGAGAAGAATGGCAGATAATTGCCAAATGCTGATAAGCAAAGCTTGTCGCATCAAACAAAAAAGACTTGAGGCTGTAAAGGTGCTTCAGCTAAATATTTAGTTACATAAGAATGCTTATGCAATGTACTTATTTCAGTTTTTAAATTTTTAATTAATTTACGAAGTTGTGACAATTCTGTTTTTGCTTTGTCATTATGGTGTATGGAGTGTAGATTGATGTGGGAAAAAAAGTATATTTAAGCAGTTTAACATAAGGCAGCAACATAAAATGTGGGAAAAAATTATACTTTTGCAAGGCACTGTACATTCCTAATCCTACTCAATATCTTAACAACTACCTTACTAACTATTAATAAGCAGCAAATTAGGAGTTTATTGAGGCAAAAGTTGTAGTTAATGATTTGTTAATAGTGAGAATTAGACCTTATAGGGGTCATATGATGCTTTTTTAAAGATCATTATTTTGTGTATTTGGTGTAACAGAATATGTTGACATGCTTTAATGTTCAAAAAACACATTCTTTTTCAAATACTGTACATTATTGTAG
>NW_015505419.1:725156-755308 GCF_001515645.1 Sinocyclocheilus grahami | reverse complement strand
AGCCTGAAAGGGGAACAGAGTCGCGTGACAGACACAGTGATGAAGCTGGTATGTGTTTGCAGTTCACAAGCTACGGTTAAGACAGCTGAATCTGTTATGTGACCCTGTATCTCTCTCTCTCTCTCTCTCTAACACACACGCGCGCGCACACACACACACTCCGCATTTGAACAGTCAATAGCAAATACTTAAACTAGTAACAAAACAGTAGCTGATTCAGAAGCGCCAGATTGTCATAGCAAAGTCAGAATTACCTCCTCTCCTAGGTTCACGAAACGGTCGTCCATAAAATGCATTGCTGTTCTGTTGTAAGTAATCTTAAAGATTCCTAAATGCATCTACTTTCGGAAGGCCAAATAAAGTGCTTTTGCTTTCACCTAGAAACACACAGCGTCTCCCTGACATGCTGCTTCAACACTAACTGCAGTTACTGAAACCACGCCTTCTTTCTTTGCGTGCACATTTGGGCAGCATTATGCAAATATTTCCACATAGTGAGGTAGATATGTGGGGGTGTGTTAGAACAAGCCGTTTTAGGGGGGGCGTGGCAGAAAGAATATCTCTTTGGTTTTGAGACTTTAGTCTTTGCAACTTCAGGGATCTTATCTATCTTATTATCACCTTGTAACACTCCAAAGAGAAAGGAAAACTTGAAATCACATCATATGACCCCTTTAAAATAAAGTGTGACCAAACTGCATCCTCTTTTCATGGGGAACAAACTTTGTAACATTAAAACAGTACATTCTATATAGTATGAATGTGTGTAATATGAATGAAAACTGGATGAAACCATTCACAAGTCCTCTCCTGTGGCCTCACTGGACATCAGATGCACACTTTTTTTCGCCTACACTCTTAACAATAAAGGTGCTTCAAAAGGTTCTTCAAGCGATGCCATCGAAGAACCATTTTTGGGTCCATAAATAACTATTCAGTCAAAGGTTCTTTAAAGAACCATCTCTTTCTTACCTTTTTATAATCTGAAGAACCTTCTTTCGCCACAAAGAACCTTTTGTGGAACAGAAAGGTTCTTCAGATGTTAAAGGTTCTTTATGGAACCATTTAGACAAAAAGGTTCTTCTATGGCATTGTGAAGCACCTTTATTTTTAAGAGTGTACTGTTTGATGAATTTGCACATACTTCTTATTTCTCACCTACTATATAGTAGGGAAGTAGGTATATTTGGAAGCAGGGATTGTCAAGTGTTGTCTTCAGAGACTGTTGATTTGTGTCTGTGGTGCTTGACCATCCCTCTTTTGCTTCCTGTCTGTTCAAATAAATGAACTAATTTCATGGTCTGACCGTTCATATAAGCCTTTTTTAATAGCTGAAAGAATATCACTTGTATGTAGTTTGGATCTGTTTCAGTAGAGTTAAATGGAGCGATTCTTTTCCAAATGTTAGCGGTAAACTCCCGAGGGAAGTTTTTTGGTGCTGTAATCAAAAAGAGGCAGACTAATTAAGTCCAATAAACCTGAAAGCCAAAAATGTAACAAATGTAATTGTGATTTACAGATGTAGTCTTTTTACTACTAATTAGATAGATGTTCCATTAACTCGGTTTTGCCCATTTTATGAACAACATTAACTCCGCAGCCTGTCTCTTGAGCAAACTGCTCCCTCTTATCTAATTTTCTCTGCATTGCCTCCAGTAATCTCTTTCACTCCTTCCTTTTCCAGGATCATTGCTTCTATCACGGGAGGGTCAGAGGTCACGCCGACTCATGGGTCGCTCTAAGCACATGTTTGGGAATGAGGTATGTCATGTCTTGCATAATTGGATTCTCTTCAGACACAATACGCTCAATTCATTCGGTCACATGTATTAGGAAGGCTAAAATGCCACATGGCTTAGTGTGATAAGCATGTAAACTGCTTGATTGTACGAACATCCTGTGAGCATTATGACTCTTTTTGTTTTTTTTCAGTTAGTTGTGTGAATAAGACTTTGTGAGCAAGTGTTTATGGGTTTGCATGGAAGCATGAAAGTACAAAATGCTCCATAGAGAGAAAGAAAATCTAGTTGGTACTCTGCGTTTGTGCTTGCAAAAAGTCGGCCATCTTTAATTTTGCATATGCAGCACAATTCTGTGTGCTTAATTTGTGAAGAACGGAAATGTTTTGGCCAGGTTATTGAATATGAGCACTGATGACTAATGCTGTGGCCCTACCAGAATGTTAATAGTTTGTTGTGCTCAGTCCTCATTCAGCACTGAACGCTTCCTCTCTACGTATAAACAATATCCACAAACAGCCTTGAAACTGCATCTGCCCCTGTCTGTTCCTGCTGAATCTAAACCTAATGCCAAGAGATACAAGCCAAACATCTGTGACTTTGAAACATACACAACTGACTGTTTTAAAAGTTTCACAAACCAAAGGTTTTGTCATGATAATAAATAAAGTATTGTTTTCATTTTACTACACATTTATTGTACTGGTGGGCTTTGACAAAGAGAACATGAAGGTCATGGATAACATAAGTTAAATATTCTTTATTGATGAAAAGTCATTACTTCATTATGCAACCATAAGTTTCATACACTTCATATACCCCTATCAGTCTGAGGTCAGTAAGATTTTTTCCCACAAAGAAATTAATACTTTTACTCGGCAAGGACATAGTGAAGACATTTATAATGTTGTTTTAAAAAGTGTTGTAAAATGAAACAAACAGTTTACATGAAAATATGAAGCAGCACATATGTTTTCAACATTTATTATAATAAAAAATGTATAATGAAGACTGGAGGCTGCTGAAAACTGAGTTTTGTCATCACAGGAATAAATATAAAACAATGGATAGTGATAATATTACTGTTTTACTATATTTTTAATTAAATAAATGCAGCATTGGTGAGCAAAAAAGACTTCTTCTTTACAAATCATAAAAAAAATCTTACAGACCCCAAACTACTGAATGGTAGTGTATTGTATATACATTTTTGATTATACATGAACTACTGATCATCAGATAATATTTTTAGTGGCTTGATAAAGAAAGTTATAGCAGCACAATTCTGTGTGCTTAATTTGTGAAGAACGGAAATGTTTTGGCCAGGTTATTGAATATGAGCACTGATGACTAATGCTGTGGCCCTACCAGAATGTTAATAGTTTGTTGTGCTCAGTCCTCATTCAGCACTGAACGCTTCCTCTCTACGTATAAACAATATCCACAAACAGCCTTGAAACTGCATCTGCCCCTGTCTGTTCCTGCTGAATCTAAACCTAATGCCAAGAGATACAAGCCAAACATCTGTGACTTTGAAACATACACAACTGACTGTTTTAAAAGTTTCACAAACCAAAGGTTTTGTCATGATAATAAATAAAGGATTGTTTTCATTTTACTACACATTTATTGTACTGGTGGGCTTTGACAAAGAGAACATGAAGGTCATGGATAACATAAGTTAAATATTCTTTATTGATGAAAAGTCATTACTTCATTATGCAACCATAAGTTTCATACACTTCATATACCCCTATCAGTCTGAGGTCAGTAAGATTTTTTCCCACAAAGAAATTAATACTTTTACTCGGCAAGGACATAGTGAAGACATTTATAATGTCTTCAAACAGTTTACATGAAAATATGAAGCAGCACATATGTTTTCAACATTTATTATAATAAAAAATGTATAATGAAGACTGGAGGCTGCTGAAAACTGAGTTTTGTCATCACAGGAATAAATATAAAACAATGGATAGTGATAATATTACTGTTTTACTATATTTTTAATTAAATAAATGCAGCATTGGTGAGCAAAAAAGACTTCTTCTTTACAAATCATAAAAAAAATCTTACAGACCCCAAACTACTGAATGGTAGTGTATTGTATATACATTTTTGATTATACATGAACTACTGATCATCAGATAATATTTTTAGTGGCTTGATAAAGAAAGTTATAATGACGTAATATCCGGAAAGAAGCTGTAGAGAGAGAGAGAAAAAAACACATTTAAAAACGATTTAAATAATTTGAAATACCAAAGATGTGTTGGCTACATAATTTGGTTAAATGTGGCTAGATGATAAATGCAACTGCCGTTTACTCTGGAAGATTGTGTGAAATCAGAGAACCGCATTCAGGATAGTTGTGGGATGAATCAGCGTACCCTAAAGTGTGTTTGCTTTCATTCCTGATCATTCAGTGCATAGACTATGAGAGCAGTCGCTCTTTTGACATCCAGAGTTTGTTGTAATATATATTGAGTTGAGTAGCCAGTTATATGAAAATAAAAGAGTTTTTAAGGGCAAAGCCCTGGAGAGTCCGTCTCTTGATATTGCCAAAGGTCTTGAATTTCTTATGAAGGCAGATCAAGTCATTGAACAGCTGTTGCAAGATTTTGTAAGAGCAAACATAATTAGCACTGTATGTTTTCATATGGCTTTTCTCAAGGCGACTGTTGGGTTTCTTTACCCTCAGCTCATTGGAGGTCATGTGTTGATGTGTACCATAGTCTGCAGAGGCATCGGTCCATTTAAAAATTTGACAGTAATGTAGTTGATTGATTTAAATATGTATTTTATTATTTATTATTTCATGAATATCATTACATTTAAGCCAAGGTAAATCAAATCACAGCCAAATTTGCCTACAGTTTTAGTGTCAGTAACTATTATAAAGCTATACCCTGAGTCATTTCTGCTTGCCTGTTGTTGTCAACTTGGGAAAAATGACAATCCTCATTTTGAAGATAATAGTTGGATGCCCTGGGGTGTAAACAAATGTTTTTTTTGACTAAATGGATTTGGACAAAACACATTTCCAATAACCATAAATCTATTTTGTAAACAAGAATAAAACAAATTAAAACAAATTCAACAGTGGAATTACTGTGGAACAGTAGTTTATTTTATCTCTTTACATTTAGTAAACCTTTTGAAAGATCCTGTTTATATTAGAATACATTAGTACTTCTGCCAGCGATGCTTTGCTGATGATAAAAGTTCTTGTTCTTAATTGATAAATTAAATAAAAAAGGCTGCATTTCTTTGATCTTATTATTGTACTTTAAAATAAAAGTTTTGTATATTAATATATTTTAAAATGTAATGTATTCCTGTGATTGCAAAGCTTACTCTAGTCTTCATCCTACATCCTGATCCTACAGAAATCATTCTAATATGTTGCTTTGGTGTTCAAGAAACATTTTTGTTGAAAACAGTCGTGATGCTTAATATCTTAGTAAAAGCAGAGATTGCAGTTTTTTTTAAAGGGGTCCTATTATGCTCTTTTACAAAGTCTTGATTTTGTGTTGGGGGTGTACTAGAACAGGCTCTCATACTAGGTTGTTCGAAAAACACATTATTTTTCACATAATTTATATTAATACAACACCTCTCTCCCCAGTCTGGCATGAACGGCTCAAATAGTTCCTGTAGCAAATGAAGGCCCGCCTTCTGAAATATGAAATGTGCTGTGATTGGTTAGCTGGGCCAGTGTGTGTTGTGATTGGCAGCACTCGGCACCTGGTCGGGAAATGTCACGCCCCTTACCATAGCCACCTGCGAGCTTCAGTGTAAATATTGCGTCAATACCAAATCAATTTGAGATGATTTAAACCCGGATGATTGTAACCACTCTAAGTTCGTCTGCCTTGGGAAAGCTAGCGTGTCTCAGACATAGTGCCTTCTATGAACACTCGTTGTCTTCTCTAGTGCAGCCCAACCAGGTCTCATCCCATTTGTCCGTATTTGTGATATCACAAATCCCGGAAAATATGCATTGTAGTCCAAACGAGTCGTTCGTTGTAGTTTTTGAAAAGTGATTTCTGTTCAATAAAATATCTCCTTTTGAAGTGGACTTTGAGCTTTGTAACTTCGCATATCTTTTTTATGCTCAAACAGCAACATTGCAGACTAACTAAAGTTGAAAAAGTGAAAAAGCATAATAGGACCCCTTTAAGGATTATCTGATAAATATATATATATATTTTAAATCTTGCTGAACCTAAACCTTTGATTTGTATTCTACATAACCCCTTTAAGGATTATCTGATAAATATATATATATATTTTAAATCTTGCTGAACCTAAACCTTTGATTTGTATTCTACATAACCCCTTTAAGGATTATCTGATAAATATATATATATATTTTAAATCTTGCTGAACCTAAACCTTTGATTTGTATTCTACATAACCCCTTTAAGGATTATCTGATAAATATATATATATATTTTAAATCTTGCTGAACCTAAACCTTTGATTTGTATTCTACATAACCCCTTTAAGGATTATCTGATAAATATATATATATATTTTAAATCTTGCTGAACCTAAACCTTTGATTTGTATTCTAAATAAGTAAATCAAACTCTAAAGACCTTGTCCCAAATTCAGCCCCAAGTCCTTGCCGTTGTGCTGCATAAGCTGTTGAATAGTGGTCCACTGTGGAACCCACATCATTGCAGACTCGACGAAAATGCATATTGAGGACACATCGTAGGCACAAAGGGGGAGACTCGAGAACACCAATCTGAAATGGCAAATAGGTCACCCTGCAGTCTCATGGACTTTATTTTTAACATATTTTTCAAATGTACTGTTTGAAAACTTTTTACAGAGGTCAAATTTAGAATGGTTCTGTAGAGGTGCTTTGGGAGACCGCAAATCCAGCAGCGTTTCAGCGGCCCTTCTGATCTCTCTGATTAGTTAATGCATAACTACTTAATGCCGTTAACTGTACTGAGGCTAAAAGAAGGATGAAGAGGCATTAAAATTCCACTCTGTGTGTCCATATATGTTTGTAAAAGAAAGATCAACTGAAAATGAACTAATAGATATGCACATCTCTTTTACTGGCATTCTTAAATATCACTAGTTAGGGCAAAACCTTACTAAAACAAATTCTGCCATCATTTACTCACCCTCATGTTGTTCAAAACTTGTATGACTTTTTGTTTTTTTTTGTCCATACAATGAAAGTCAATGGGGTCCAAGGTTATTTGGGGTCCAAAATATCTTTATTTATTAAGAAATAAAGTCAAACAGCTTTGGAACCACATGAAGGTGAGTAAATGACTGACAGTTGACAGAAGTTTAACAAGAGATCATTTGAGCTGACATTACTCCGATTTCCTTTTGCAGAGGTTTGATTGTCTTGAACTCTAATGGTACATACTACCTGGAGCCAATCGGAGGCCAGGAGGTTCTCCACCACACCTTCTATCGCACTGAAGACCTGCCGTTCAAAACCGGCACCTGTGGACACAGCCATCAGACTGGACACATCAGCCTGTTCAGTGGTCATCTTAAACCTTTGCATCAAAGGGTCAGTCAGAAATTAAATCAGTTTGATTTATGATGTGTCCCATGTCATAATTTGTGACCCTGGACCACAAAACCAGTCATAAGTAGCACGGGTATATTTGTAGCAATAGCTAAAATTACATTGTATGGGTCAAAATAATCGATTTTTCTTTTATGATAAAAATCATTAGGATATTAAGTAAAAATCATGTTCCGTGAAGATATTTTATAGATTTGCAACTAGGGATGCATCGATCCGATACTCAGTATCGTTATCGGCTCCGATACTGGCATTTTCTACCGGATTGGGTATCGGTCAGATGAGACCGATCCAAATCCGATATTCTGCGTATACTATTCTGTGTTATTGTTAAGCCTCACGAAAGCACAAAAACATTATAAAGCACCATAAAGTCAAAGTCCAAGTGTTCTGAAGCCATTCCATAGTTTAATGTGAGGTACAGATTAATATTTAAGTCGTTAAAATCAAGTTCACGTAAACTCTTCTCTCCGCAGCAGCTGTTTGTCATCCTCCATTCCAGGGGTTCTCAATCGGGGGGTCGTGGCCCACTAGGGGGCCTCAGTGATCCTCCAGGGGGGCCACGAGATGGCTTAAAATTCATTTAAATATTATCCTATAATTGTTTAATTTCATTATTAATGTGTTAAATTAAAATGATCAAAGCACAGCCTCTCTCGTGTTCTGTGATTGATTGCTTTGCAAGCCTCATCACACTGTTAAATACAGACTGAACGGCGGCTCAAAACTTGCAACCCCTGCATGCAAACTACATCTCTCGGCTGCATGAAGCAAACTGTTGTGCTAATGTAAAGGTAAAGACGATTAGAGTAATAATAACGAACTTGCGCGTGTCCAATGTATGACACTCCTGTATATCAGAGTCGTACATTAGGCACGCGTTATTGATTCACAAACTATGCGAGCTCTCGGGGCTCTGATCCCTATCGTATTTTTGTGTGAAATTTCAATATATTTGCATAGTTGTCCCAATTCATGTCCTCTGAGTGTTTTATAATGGATGCTCACCCATAGAGGAGGATCTTGTGAGGCTCAGTGGTGTTTATGCACATATGAGCATCAGACGCTCTCTGAGGGAGGTACTGTTCACTGATCCCGTCTTCGCCGATCTGCCTTCAGATCGATGTGTTTCAAAAGATTTAGAATAAATGTGCAGTATTTTTCATTTGTATGTTTTTTTTTTAATGGATACAAACAGTATATATTCAGTCAGTCCAGTTCAAAGGGACAGGTTTAGTGAATGGTCTTTTGGCATCTCCCTGTTGTCCTGTTTGGTATGGCAGGTTCACTTTTTAAAGAAAAAGTACTCTGAAGTTGTAAAGAATGTCTGAAGTGAAGAATTCAGGAGCTTTAAATCGATATATGTATATATATTATTTTAAAAAGTTAGAATTGAGCAGAGGGTTTTATTTTAAGTTATAAAGTATAGCTTTAATTTAAAGTTTGTTTGAATTTTGAGTTTTTTTTTATATATCATGCAGTAGAAGAATAGTAAGGCAAAACAAATGTTTTGATTAATAAAAAAGGTTTAAAAATAAACACTTTTCTCTTTGCTGCGGAAAAGGAAATGTCAGGCATAGGGGGGCCTTGCAAAATTGACCGGAGAAAGAGGGGGGCCCCGGAGGAAAAAAGGTTGAGAACCCCTGCTCCATTCAACATTCACACTAGGGCTGCACAATTAATCAAATTTCTAATCGCGATTAAAATTATGGATGCCACAATTACGTAATTGTTCAAAGCGGCAATTAAACGTTCAAAGTCCACTTATGTTATTCTGCACACTTAAGATATGTTTTTTTCTTTCGACATTGTTATCTTAAGCGTTTTTCCATTGTTTTAGTTTTAGTATAACATTATAATACCATTCATATTTTATTTTAAAGAAGAAACCAATCCGATGTATATTTGACATTTGAGGTTTAATATAGAAAAGCACTAAAGGTTTTTCAGTTAGAGTGTTTTCAGCTTGTTTATTTTCATATAAAAATACGGCATGCAGTTGCATCAAACAATGGTATAAACATCATTCAATGTAAATTGTGATAATCATAATTAATAATCGCAATTACAATTTCAAGGGAATAATCGACAATTATGATTTTTGTCATAATCGTGCAGCCCTAATTCACACTGTGGGTCACGTTCGGTTACGACAAATGAAACTCTCTTCAAGAGCGCACAGTAACTGAAATTTAAAACTGTTAAAAGAAAAGGCTCAATAAACTATCGCACAGATTTAATAAACTACGCATCAATATCTCTTGCCTTTGTGCTTTGAACTTCTCTATGCGTAGTGTTCATTAAAATGAAGTTGTCTATATTTAGTAGATTGTGTTTAACACACAAAAGAGTGACGATCAGGTCAACACACAGAAGTATAGAAATTCTATATTGATTAAAAAAAACTGCACTGGTATCGGATCGGAATCAGCCAATACTCAGAATTTTCTGTATCGGATCAAATCTGAAAAAAAAAATTATCATTGCATCCCTATTCCCTACCCTAAATATATTAAAACTTCATTTTTGATAAGTAATATGCATTGCTAAAAACTTCATTTGGACAGCTTTAAAGGCAATTTTCTCAGTATTTTGATTTTTTTGCACCCTCAAATTCCAGATTCTCAAATAGTTGTATCTCGGCCAAATATTGTCCTATCCTAACAAACCATACATCAATGGAAAGCTTATTTATTTAGATTTCAGATGATGTATAAATGCCAACTTCAAAAAATTGACCCTTAGGACTGGTTTTGTGGTCCAGGATCACATTTAACAGCTGATAAAATGAAAAGACTTGGTAATAAATGTTGATGTTTACAATATATTTCACTAAAGTAGATGTCATGCAAAAGTGTCTTTAAGTAGTCCTTTCCACAGGTGACCAAAAAGTCTCATTTTGTAAAGCAGCTCTCACTAGATTGTAAGCATAATAGTCATTAGGGAAATAACAGTGAGTCATTACCATCATTATTAAGTGTGTAACGTTTCTATTTCTGATCTCATGAGTGGATTGTGTGTGATGTCAGAGAAGATTTCTCTCTTACAATAGCAAGGATGTTCTGTTCCCTCCAATCTATAATAGCTAGATAGACCACTCACGAAAGAGAACATTGCGGTCTGACGCCGAGCTGTTGTGTTGCATTGTGCGTCAGTAATTTTATTTGTTCCCGTAATGTGCTGCAGAAAGAAAAATGGGTTTTGGCTCATTACAGTACAGAAATAAAGCCATCTTAAGCCCAGGTTAAGTGTTTAGACTGATGAAGTGCATAATGTGGGCTTATTATAAAACTCTTGAGGATCATTAGCAGGAGTTGGGAGCCCTCCTACTGCTATTGTTCTGCTTGCACTTGCTTTCTCATTAAAGCCGAGCATTAGAGACTTCTAACTGGCCTGCTGTTTACAAATGAGAATCAGAGGGTCCATAAATTAATAAACAGTGCGGACTAATGTGCTCACTCCTCAGTGATGATGTATTCCTGGTACAATTGGATTACAAAGTTCCTGAATCTTGAAGTTCATATATACTGTAGTACAGTATGTCCCTGTGTAGGTTTTAGTCTTTAATTGCCACAGATCTCATGTGTACAGAATCATATCAACACTATTTTGGGAATTTCACTTTGTCGAATGACTCAACTTGTTTCTCCTTGGCTCTTTGTAGTTGGTGCTGTGTCCTCCACAATAAAAACAAGTCCATGGCATTTTGTACATAGAAAAAATATATATATTTTTTTCCAACAGAATGATTACATTTCCAAAGATTTCCATCCCTGTTGCTAATAACAAACAAGTTCCTGACGAGACTCATTTTGGAATGCAGAGTTCCGATTTTTATTGCTTATGAACATTTATCAACTTGCACTTTTATTTTCCACTGGTTGCCAAGGAAGATGACTTATATGTACAGTCTGTTCTTCCACTTATTTTACTGTTTCACTCACATTTTATTTACTGCTTGGTTACTGTAAAGTGCTTGCTGTCACTTTGTGACGACTGAATACTTTTGTGATTACTGTGCCAATGCATTCTTTCAAATGAATTAGACCCGTCAATTAAAATGCAAATAAAATTGAACATGAAGAACTGCAGTGATGGCAAGCATTGAAAACTAAACACATTGCTAAAATATTGTTGCATACAGTTTTGTAGATTTTGTAGTCAGTTTGTAAAACCTTTTTTTGCACACAAACAACAATTAGCATTTACATTAAACTCATTTTATAGTAAATTCAATATGTGTGATTGAATACAATTGTCACTTCATTACTTGTTAAGTAGTTGCAGACATTTATTGTAGGTATGTAAAAGCAAGTGCCAAGAGACTTGAGAAACAAATCCAGAAATCCTGCCCTCCAGCAATTAACGTTTCATTTTGCTTGCCGTTTGTTTGTTTCTGTATTTATCCCCACCTCTAGGTTAGACGAAATGCCTGGGGTACTACAAAGTACATGGAACTGTATATAGTAGCTGACAACACACTGGTAAGCTGATGATTCCTGTGTCATGCTCACTTCCACTAATTAGATACTTCCACACAGTAAAGTTCACCACAGGAATTAAGGCTTTAAAGCTTCAAATACAGGCCGAGTTATATAAAATGTACTTTAGAACCGGTACTTTAAGCCTAGTGTTGCTTTCTCATTCAAATGTGGCCACTGAGCAGTTGCTGCTTAAATATAGAGCTTCGGAAGTGCCATTTTGCTCTCTCCCTCTCTTTTCTATCACTCCCATTGCCGATATCTTACATGTATGAGGAGTTGTCGAGACGTTATCAGTGAATTTAATAGTTTCATTTTTATTCCTCGGGTATGAGGGATGCATTTCGTAAGAGGCATGCAGACAATCTTTCAGTGTTACATTCTGTTGAGTTTTCTGATTGAGTTATTTCATACATTTACATCAAATCTGTATAATATCCACCAAAAGCCAAAGGAGGCAGAAGGTTATGTAAGATTTCATTATGGTTGGATTTAGTTCATCAAAATTCTCTGTAACAGGGTTTTTGCAATTTCTCAAGCAGGGTCTATGCATTTGTATGTTCGTCTTGATCAAATTGCCTCTTGTCTCTACAGTACAGAAAGCAAAACAAGGACCTTGACAAAACTAAAATGAGGATAATGGAAATTGCTAATTATGTAGATAAGGTATGTCAAGCCTGGGTGAATTTCTTTGGTTCAAAGGTTTTGTTGACTGTTTAGACTGCATATTTGTTTTCTGAATGCAAAATTCCTAGATGTCTGTATTATAATTATATTTAATAAAATAAATCCATTTACCATGTTCCTAATTGTTTGTTTTGGTCTGATCAGTTCTACAGGGAATTGAATATCCGTGTACCTCTGATTGGTCTAGAGGTTTGGACTGAACATGATCAGTGCATCATCAATGAGGAGCCAAATTCAACTCTTTGGTCCTTCCTACAGTGGAGACAGAAACTCAAATCTCGCAAGAAACATGACAATGCACAACTACTCACGTTAGTCACAATACACACCCACCTTCTGCACATATAGAACAAGACTGTCCTGTAATGTATTCTTAATGATGCTGGATCATCATATATTTTAAATATATATAATTAGTTACACTTTTTTGTTTTATTTAAAGGGATATTTCACCTAAAAACTGAAAAGCTTACATCGTTTACTCACCTTCTAGTTGTTCCAAAACTGTATGAAAAAAAAAACACATGAATGATTAAATTATAGCAGAACTGTAATTTTTGTCTGAACTATCCCTTTAAAGGGATAGAGAATGGCTCATACATTTTTATTGATATCATAGCTGAAAGTATATATTGTTTTCCTTGCAGTGGTGTGATTTTCAAGGGCACCACCATTGGCATGGCTCCGCTGGAGGGCATGTGCAGTCACGAGAACTCGGGCGGCATCAATGTGGTAAGAAGGCATACAGGCTTGCATCTGGAATAGGCTGTAAACACTGTGTAAATAGAATGTGTGTTTGTGTACAGCTCATGCAGGTATTTGATAAAGTGATCAATAGCTCCCACACACCTGATTAGCCTCTTATTGGTTCTATTACTTTGTGTGGCGGGGGAAGATCACTTTGCAGCATACTAATGAGTGGCGAAGCATTTCTTCTGGATATTACACATGGGTGGGGTCCTTCTACATTACATCAATATAACCGGCTTAGCCCTACTGAGATCATTGTACATGGAAAACGTCTCGGTTACGTATGGTAACCCTCGTTCCCTGAAGGAGGTACATTTTCCCAGTGTTATCCAGTCTTACTGATTGGGTAGTGCCGTAGCAGCAGTAGCTGGTCCTCTTGTGTTAAGCCCTGGCCTACGTCAAAAAGTAGGGGCGCAGGTGGCTTCCACGGGACACTGGAAGGGGCAGTACCTGTGGCCCTTTATTAGGGATCCCAATTCGTCGGTCATCCGACATGACGTCGGGAGTGACCGACTGAAAAGGAACATCTCGGTTACGTATGGTAACCCTCGTTCCCTGAAGGAGGTACATTTTCCCAGTGTTATCCAGTCTTACTGATTGGGTAGTGCCGTAGCAGCAGTAGCTGGTCCTCTTGTGTTAAGCCCTGGCCTACGTCAAAAAGTAGGGGCGCAGGTGGCTTCCACGGGACACTGGAAGGGGCAGTACCTGTGGCCCTTTATTAGGGATCCCAATTCGTCGGTCATCCGACATGACGTCGGGAGTGACCGACTGAAAAGGAACATCTCGGTTACGTATGGTAACCCTCGTTCCCTGAAGGAGGGAACGGAGACGTCCCGTCGCCACAGCGAAAACTTGAATATGTGCTGCATCTGCTGCCTACTTATACTCACGCTGTGATCAGCGGCAGCTGGATGCAATAATAGCATGCCAATGTGCATTGGCTCGTTTAGTTTACACTCAAAGTAGATTGGTCTCTCTAAGCGAGATCCCAATTTGTCGGTCATCCGACATGACGTCGGGAGTGACCGACTGAAAGGGAAAGTTTTTTTATGCCTGTCAACAATGGTTACATTGGTAGAAGTACTACCATAACTTATTATGAGAGTGAATTTGTTTAGTATGTGCTGTGTGACTGTTGTGTGACTGGAACTGCAGTCGACAGCTATTTATCAAGATATTGATATCTTTAGAAGTTTTGTTGTTGTTTGTTATAAATCCTTTAGGGGTTGAAAATAGCGATATTGTGTGCTTATAAAGTGATTTTGGTGAGAAGGAATAATATGATTTTTGACTGATATGATCTGAGAGGATGAAAATTATATAGCATATATTATTGAAATTATGTTTAAATAAAACATAATCAGTGTCACACAGGGACTTCTAGGAATATAATTTTCCTTTTGAGTACATGTTAACCAATCACAGTAACCATAAATTTCAATTCAATTCAAGTTTATTTGTATAGCGCTTTTCATGATACAAATCATTGCAAAGCAACTTTACAGCAAATTACGTTTCTACAATATTTAGTGGTAGCTTATCAGTGGTGACTGTCAGTTAATGTAGATATGGCAGAAATGTACGGAAAAATCAATTAAAGACGTAATCAATTAAAGACTTAATCAAACAGATGATGAACACTATTAACAGAAATTATTATATGATGCAATCAAACTTATAGCAAATTTTGGTAGTTCTGTATGTTGCTTCAGGGTTGGCATCATCTGAGGTTCTCTGAGGGGTTGCATCATCTCTTTTCAGGTGTTCTGGATCCAGACTGAAGCTTGTGTAAATCCTAGTTACCATGGGATGTCAATCCCAGCAGAAACAGAGAAACAAATAATTTCATACACAATTAGCGTAGCTGCTGTTCCAACCAAGCAAAATTGATTTGTTTAACGCAAGCTAAAGAATAATAATGTGCATTTGAGGGATGTATTTATGAGATGCATTATTTGAATGCTTGGCCAAAGAGATGTGTATTTAATCTAGATTTAAACAGAGAGTGTGTGTTTGAACCCCGAACGTTATCAGGAAGGCTATTCCAGAGTTTGGGAGCCAAATGCGAAAAAGCTCTACCTCCTTTAGTGGACTTTGCTATCCTAGGTACTTCCAAAAGTCCAGAGTTTTGCGACCTTAGGGAGCGTGATGGATTGTAGCGTGGTAGAAGACTAGTTAGGTACGCAGGAGCTAACCCATTAAGGGCCTTATAGGCAAGTAATAATATTTTATTTTCTAATAATATTAACAAGGGGCAACATGTATATTGAAAATAGCAAAGGACCTAGGACAGATCCTTGTGGCACTCCATATTTTACTGGTGATAATTGAGATGACTCCCCATTTAAATGAACAAAGTGGTAGTGATCAGACAGGTAGGATCTAAACCAGGGCTGCCCAAACTTGGTCCTGGAGAGCCGGTGTCCTGAAGAGTTTAGCTCCAACACCAATTAAACACACCTGAACCAGCTAATCAAGCTCTTACTAGGCATACTAGAAACTTAAAGGCAGGTGTGTTGAGGCAAGTTGGAGCTAAACTCTGCAGAACACCGGCCCTCCAGGACCGAGTTTGGGCAGCCCTGATCTAAACCATCTTAAAGCCTGCCCTTGAATACCTGTATAGTTTTGTAATCGATCTATGAGTATGTCATGATCTATAGTGTCGAACGCAGCACTAAGATCAAGTAAAACTGGCAATGAGATGCAGCCTTGGTCTGACGCAAAAAGCAAGTCATTTGTAATTTTAACAAGTGCAGTTTCTGTGCTATTGTGAAATTCTTAATAAAGATGATTTTTTTGCAGGAAGGAGCACAATTGAGCAGACACAACTTTTTCTAAAATTTTAGACATAAAAGGAAGATTTGAAATGGGTCTGTAATTTGCCAGTTCACTAGGATCTAGTTGTGGTTTCATAATAAGAGGCTTAATATCCGCCAGCTTGAATGGTTTTGGGACGTGACCTAAAGACAACAACGAGTTAATAATATGAATAATATTAAATGTACAATAATATTACACATAATGCAATGTTAAAACATTCATATTTTTTATTTTTAAAAGCAATTTACAGTTAACCAATTGCAGGTTACTGTAGCATTTTATTATTATTATTATTATTTTTTTTTTTATTCTTTTTATTTTTACAAAAATTTTTTTTTTTTTTTTTTACAAATTACAAAATTTTTTACAGTTAGTGAATATCGACTCACTGTTGGACATGTGTGGTCTTGTCCTGGACTATGGTTTGAGAATGCATTCCCTATCATAAATAGGCTCCTTCACATTCCTCAAATGCTTTAGAACCAGTATATGACAAGGACAATGTGGCTCCTAGGGAGAAATTTAGGAGATAGAAAATCCATAAGGAGAAATCATTTGTAATACAACTGCATGTCATATTTCAACATTGTTGTTATGGTGGCGATATTATCAGTGCCGTCTGTAAAAATCAACACTGCATGCCCTTTGCAGAGATATCCGTTTGTGCTCCTTTCTCTGGAAATATGTGTGAGTGTGTGCGTCTTTATGTTTTTGTCATGGTATGAAGATAAAAGAAAGGCCATTCTGTTTGCCCCAGCCAAGGTACTTAAATTACCACCTGCAGGTCAAAAAAACAACATCCTCTACAATTTATGGCATCATTGTAACATAACAAAGATGCCTTTGGAGATCAGAGATGTCCTCTGGGCTTCTACTGCCATTTACTTACCATAGTGTTGGAACCGTGGCAATGTGGCATAGCAATGACAGAAGCCTGTGGGCATCAAATAGACTGTATGTCCAATTTAAAGCATAAAATGTAAGTAATTTATTGCATGGCAGCGAGAGCGGCAAATACTCTAATCATGTATATTGAATTCATCATTTTAGACAGACTCTAAAAGCAGCAATTGTTTGTGTGATACCTGAGAAGGTAGCAAGTAAACAAGATACCATGAATATCTTGTACATCAATTTTGATATGGCGCCATCTATGATGGTATTCCATGGTAGTCTCAAGAGCAAATATCACATGTATATATATATATAAAAATTCTCTAGAAGAAAGAGGCATGTCCCAGAGACACACTCAGATCCATTCTGAGAACACTCATTTACTGACAGAAGGGGAAACATGATGTGTCAGGTGTTGTCAGCACACCAGTAGTTAAATGGAGTTGTAGAAATGTTCTGAGAGATCTGGTATAAATGGAGGACAGCAGGGTGCCCAGCACTGAGCCCTGTGGAACCCCAGTGTTAAGGGTTCAGCAGTTTTTCAGCTAACTGGGTAAGAACTAAGTAAGACATAAAACAGAAAAAAGCCTTTTTTTCTGGATAAAAATATAAAAATACAGCTGCTAGCATGAGATCAAAAGTGGCTGACATAAGCACATCATTTATGGCAAGGATAGTAGTTTTAGTAGAGTGAACTGGTTTGAAGCTTAATTGAGATTAAGTGGGTTAAGTGACCCCTTGCTTCTGGTGCAGTAGAGGAAAGGTAAGACAGAAGTTCAGAAGAGATCACTTGGCATAGAGAGGAGGAAAGTGTTTTTTACTTGTGAAAAACAGTTTGGGAAACTTCACTACTCTTTTCATTTTAAATCAAGCTTATTTTCATGATAATCATGTTACTGGATTCATTATAAACCGATGTTCAGCTGCATCTGCCTCAGTATCTATGGCTAACTGTAGTTGTTTAACAAATTGTAAGTTTTCCATCTTATTTCTACTAGTGCCTCTTTTGTTTTCAATCATTTTGATGCATAAAATGACATGTATCCCTTTATAAAATGGTCTCTACAGGCACCCCTTTCCAAAGGTTTTCAGCCGCTGTAGCAAAAAAGACTTGGACAACTACTTCCAGAAGGGAGGAGGAATGTGCCTGTTCAACATGCCCAACATGAAAGATCTGGTCGGTGGCAAGAGGTGTGGAAATGGCTTTGTAGAGGAAGGGGAGGAGTGTGACTGTGGAGAACCAGAGGTGATTTGTGCCTAAATTAATTATTGAATGGAATTACTTATTGATTTAGAGAATATTGAATCAGACCAATCATGAATTAATCATTTTTCCAAGAACAGTAGTGGGTATGAAGTACATGTAATAAATCTAAATTTGATAGTTAATATGGATTACCATTGATTATGCTTCATTTTTATGCGTTTATTATTTATTCATGGAATACTTGATATTATTTATGCAGTGTATTTTTTAAAATAATTTTTATTGTGAAGAGCTTTGCCTAACCAGCAAAAAGTTGTGTTTTTATCACATGGGAGGTCCAAACACAAGTGTTAGAACATAAATAGTTGAACTACAGCAGAAAAACTGTGCCGTAACAAAGCGTGACAGATGAAAGCGTACACCCCTTTCCAAAAGTTTTCAGTCGCTGTAGCAAAAAAGACTTGGACAACTACTTCCAGAAGGGAGGAGGAATGTGCCTGTTCAACATGCCCAACATGAAAGATCTGGTCGGTGGCAAGAGGTGTGGAAATGGCTTTGTAGAGGAAGGGGAGGAGTGTGACTGTGGAGAACCAGAGGTGATTTGTGCCTAAATTAATTATTGAATGGAATTACTTATTGATTTAGAGAATATTGAATCAGACCAATCATGAATTAATCATTTTTCCAAGAACAGTAGTGGGTATGATGTACATGTAATAAATCTAAATTTGATAGTTAATATGGATTACCATTGATTATGCTTCATTTTTATGCATTTATTATTTATTCATGAAATACTTGATATTATTTATGCAGTGTATTTTTTTAAATAATTTTTATTGTGAAGAGCTTTGCCTAACCAGCAAAAAGTTGTGTTTTTATCACATGGGAGGTCCAAACACAAGTGTTAGAACATAAATAGTTGAACTACAGCAGAAAAACTGTGCCGTAACAAAGCGTGACAGATGAAAGCGTGTGCGTTTTTATGTTTGCTTGCATGCCTGTAGAGAAAGAGGAGCGTCCCACCTTGCTGCAAAGCCGTATTTGACAGGCTGTCAGTGTGCATATAATGGCTGGGTGATTTGCCATCTGGTGCAGGTAGACTGAGGTAGCGTCTGTAACTCCTAGTCAATACATAAACACCTGGACTACTGTTCTGGATTTTACCTGCTGCCAATACCATATTCAATGAAACAACACCTCAACTATCACCTGACAGAAAAAGCTAGGTTGCAGCACTGAACTGAGAGCTGTTATCATACACTTTTGTTATAACCTTTAATCCAAACCATCATCTGCCGGCCCTCTCTACTTCCATGAATACACAAAAATAGATTTGATAGTGTAAGCCTGTCATGTACGCATGTCTTTTTTCATTATAGTCACTGAATCACACCATTAATTTATTTCTAGTGCAATAATCATAGCTGTCAGTCGCACTTGATGCTCTGAAACCATATCAAGCAGAATAGAGGTTGCCGTGTGTGTTTATGTGAGACCGAGAGAGACTGTGTGTGTGTGTGTGTTTGACAGAGCGTATATGTGTGTTGTGGATGTTTCCTCCTCATTAAACACCCTAAAACACCACATACACACTTCCTCCCCTTCCCCTATTCATTTTCAGCTGTACGGTATAATTATTGGCCATCAGACGCCTCCACTCTGTATATATCAGTATCATACATGTCAGACATTTTTATATGCATCTAACGTCCTGTGCAATTTCTCTTCTCGATTTATTCTTTTCCGCACTTTAATCATAGTGTGCAAACAGACACTGTGAGTGTGTGTATACAGTACATACATTATGCATGTATGTATATATACACTGTATTTATTGTGTTTTCACAACTTGCTCTAAGTGGCTTACCATGTAAGTTGAGGGTCATATGTTGATTTGCTTTGGTAGCCTTTATCTGAAGTACCAATTGTGTGTGTGTGTGTTTTCTGTCTCCCGCAGGAGTGCACCAATGATTGCTGTCACCCCAGCAATTGCACTTTGAAGGTGGATGCACAGTGTGCCCACGGGGTCTGCTGTGAGGACTGCAAGGTGCCTAACTATTTATCTGTCTATTTATCTATTTATTTATTTATTTCTCTCCCACTGCTTCCCTCTCTCACTCTGTTCTGACTCTCACTTAGTATGTTTCATACAAGTGGTCAAGGCTTAGAGAGTTAGCCTGTCCCTGTTAACCCCTGCTGGTAGAAGTCATAACTACACCGCCTGGCCGCAAAAAGCATCTTTCCCTATTGAAACCATTGCAAATTAGCTGTGTATTCTGAAGAAATTGCATTTTTGTAATCAACATATGTCATTGTATTACAGTAGATGTTTTACTAATTATTCACTTACAAGAACAATGAATAAATACTGTAACAAATATATTACTTATTGTTAATTAGTGTTAGTTAATGCATTAAAGCAGCACTATGTAACTTTTTCTGTGTTCAAAATTTGCTAAATGTATATGAGCGAGTACATCATGAATTCATCTTCCAAACCGCGTTTTTGTCTTATTCCGAATCTTATATTTGGACTATTGTAGCCTGGTGGAGTCGTCACCACTGCGGAGTAACACATACCTGCGTGAATCGCCATAGACATAAACTTAGAGAAGTAGCTTCTCTAGTTCAGTTTATTAACCGCTAGAGCGCCAAAAGTTACATAGTGCTGCTTTAACTAATGCTATCTAATATGACCTTATTGTAAAGTGTATATTTATTTATTAATTAATAATTTATGTGCTGCTCAAAATAGTGAAGGCCTTGTCTGTGTATCTACATTCTAGAGAAGCACCAGGCATCACAGTTTCATATCCACTGTTTCTCTGTAGTTTGCCCACCACTTGCTCTCTTTTTCTTTCATCAAAGTCCTCCAGTCTCCTTACCGTGCCCTCTGCCCACAGCTGAAGCAGGCCGGCACCATGTGCCGTGGAGCAGCCGGTGCCTGTGATCTGCCGGAATACTGCACAGGAGGTTCTCCCTACTGCCCCTCTAACGTTTATCTCCTGGATGGGTCATCGTGTCAGCATGGCCGTGCCTACTGCTATAATGGCATGTGTCTGACCCATGAACAGCAGTGCCTGCAGCTGTGGGGTTATGGTAAGCTGCGTGCTGTCTGGCCGTGTCTTTAGTTTGCAGGGAAATTACATTTGTAGGATCCAGTTCAGAAGTTATTGTGTTACTATGATAAGTTATTTTATTTAGCAAGAATGCATTAAATTGATCAAAAGTGACAGTGAAGACATTTATAATGTTTCAAAAGATTTCTATTTCAAATAAATGTTCTTTTGAACAGCTTTCTATTTATCACAGAATCCTGAAAAAAATCAGTTTCCACAAAAATATTAAGCAACACAACTGTTTTAACATTGATAATAATAAGAAATGTTTCTTAAGCACCAACATGGATCATGTGACACTGAAGACCGGAGAAATGGCTGCTGAAAATTCAGCTTTGTCATCACAGGAATAAATTACATTTTAAAATGTACTAAAATAGAAAACATATTTTAAATTGGAGTTTTACAATATTATTGTGTTACTGTATTTTTGATCACATAAATGCAGCGCAAGAGACTTATTTCAATAACACGAAAAAATATTTTGATCAATAGTACTGTATATCTGCATGCACTATATTACATGCTGCATGACTTATATTACGTTCATATATACCATTGTAATTACATTGTATTCCAAGCTAATTTAAAGAGTTAGTTTTTTTTTTATGTATGGTACTAACATGGTACCATGGTAATATTACGGTACTTCTTTGCTAATTGTCCCTTCCAGAAAAAGTTTTTGAATCCTAATTGACCCTTTCAGTGTTTAGTCAGCACTAATGATCAAATACTGCTTTATGTGGATTATGTAGTGAGAGCTCATGGCATTTGGCTGTACACCTCCAGTGTGTTCTGGGCTCATGTCCAGTCAAGCTCTTTGGCTATCAAACAGACTCAGATCACAGTAGACGTACTTTGTCATTTGGGGGGTGAGCGGGTGTTGACATGTTTGATGTTCACCGTGTATAACCAATATTATCATATTCACAAATTTTAACTGAGAAGTTAATGTTTTACTGGATTAAAAAAAAAAAAAATTATCAATGGATTATTTGTACCATGGCATGGTAGAACAAAATTAAATTGTGGTATTATGTATTATAAACACGTTTTAAAAACTTTTAGTCACTTAAAACCAATACTTCAGCTTCAATTGAATAAAATTATCCCTAACCAAATATTAGCTGGTGGCATGAAGCCAGCAGATCCATGTTCACACTACATGGTCTGTTAGAGTCCCAAACTGTAATTTACATTTCTCAGAGGTAATGTAGGTTTAACTGAGTAAACTAAATTTGTCCAGGTGCGCAGCCGGCACATGACGCCTGTTTTCAGGATGTGAACGCAGCAGGGAATGCCTTTGGAAACTGTGGTAAGGACAGTCATGGAAACTACGTAAAGTGTGAGAAAAGGTAAGGTGGTATTTCGTTATTTCAACCAGGCATTTAAGCAATAGTATGTGGTTTCTGTCAAAGAACTTGCCGACCTGAAGTGAAATCTGAAATCTCTGCAAACAGCAATTTGGTCTTGGACTTCTTTAAAACTGTTACAGCACAATTAATTATCTTGTGACTACAACTGTATATTATAAAGAACAAACTAATACATTATAAAGAACAAGCCAATCTAACTATTTATCTGTCTATTTATCTATTTATTTATTTATTTCTCTCCCACTGCTTCCCTCTCTCACTCTGTTCTGACTCTCACTTAGTATGTTTCATACAAGTGGTCAAGGCTTAGAGAGTTAGCCTGTCCCTGTTAACCCCTGCTGGTAGAAGTCATAACTACACCGCCTGGCCGCAAAAAGCATCTTTCCCTATTGAAACCATTGCAAATTAGCTGTGTATTCTGAAGAAATTGCATTTTTGTAATCAACATATGTCATTGTATTACAGTAGATGTTTTACTAATTATTCACTTACAAGAACAATGAATAAATACTGTAACAAATATATTACTTATTGTTAATTAGTGTTAGTTAATGCATTAAAGCAGCACTATGTAACTTTTTCTGTGTTCAAAATTTGCTAAATGTATATAATGAGCGAGTACATCATGAATTCATCTTCCAAACCGCGTTTTTGTCTTATTCCGAATCTTATATTTGGACTATTGTAGCCTGGTGGAGTCGTCACCACTGCGGAGTAACACATACCTGCGTGAATCGCCATAGACATAAACTTAGAGAAGTATCTTCTCTAGTTCAGTTTATTAACCGCTAGAGCGCCAAAAGTTACATAGTGCTGCTTTAACTAATGCTATCTAATATGACCTTATTGTAAAGTGTATATTTATTTATTAATTAATAATTTATGTGCTGCTCAAAATAGTGAAGGCCTTGTCTGTGTATCTACATTCTAGAGAAGCACCAGGCATCACAGTTTCATATCCACTGTTTCTCTGTAGTTTGCCCACCACTTGCTCTCTTTTTCTTTCATCAAAGTCCTCCAGTCTCCTTACCGTGCCCTCTGCCCACAGCTGAAGCAGGCCGGCACCATGTGCCGTGGAGCAGCCGGTGCCTGTGATCTGCCGGAATACTGCACAGGAGGTTCTCCCTACTGCCCCTCTAACGTTTATCTCCTGGATGGGTCATCGTGTCAGCATGGCCGTGCCTACTGCTATAATGGCATGTGTCTGACCCATGAACAGCAGTGCCTGCAGCTGTGGGGTTATGGTAAGCTGCGTGCTGTCTGGCCGTGTCTTTAGTTTGCAGGGAAATTACATTTGTAGGATCCAGTTCAGAAGTTATTGTGTTACTATGATAAGTTATTTTATTTAGCAAGAATGCATTAAATTGATCAAAAGTGACAGTGAAGACATTTATAATGTTTCGAAAGATTTCTATTTCAAATAAATGTTCTTTTGAACAGCTTTCTATTTATCACAGAATCCTGAAAAAATATTAAGCAACACAACTGTTTTAACATTGATAATAATAAGAAATGTTTCTTAAGCACCAACATGGATCATGTGACACTGAAGACCGGAGAAATGGCTGCTGAAAATTCAGCTTTGTCATCACAGGAATAAATTACATTTTAAAATGTACTAAAATAGAAAACATATTTTAAATTGGAGTTTTACAATATTATTGTGTTACTGTATTTTTGATCACATAAATGCAGCGCAAGAGACTTATTTCAATAACACGAAAAAATATTTTGATCAATAGTACTGTATATCTGCATGCACTATATTACATGCTGCATGACTTATATTACGTTCATATATACCATTGTAATTACATTGTATTCCAAGCTAATTTAAAGAGTTAGTTTTTTTTATGTATGGTACTAACATGGTACCATGGTAATATTACGGTACTTCTTTGCTAATTGTCCCTTCCAGAAAAAGTTTTTGAATCCTAATTGACCCTTTCAGTGTTTAGTCAGCACTAATGATCAAATACTGCTTTATGTGGATTATGTAGTGAGAGCTCATGGCATTTGGCTGTACACCTCCAGTGTGTTCTGGGCTCATGTCCAGTCAGGCTCTTTGGCTGTCAAACAGACACAGATCACAGCAGACGTACTTTGTCATTTGTGGGGTGAGGGGGTGTTGACATGTTTGATGTTCACTGTGTGTAAGTGATATTATCATATTCACTCATTTTAATTGAGCAGTTAATGTTTCACTGGACTGGATTTTGTGTAATCAATGGATTATTTCTAACATGGCATTGTCGAATAAAATAAAATTGTGGTATTATGTATTATAAACACGTTTTAAAAACTTTTAGTCACTTAAAACCAATACTTCAGCTTCAATTGAATAAAATTATCCCTAACCAAATATTAGCTGGTGGCATGAAGCCAGCAGATCCATGTTCACACTACATGGTCTGTTAGAGTCCCAAACTGTAATTTACATTTCTCAGAGGTAATGTAGGTTTAACTGAGTAAACTAAATTTGTCCAGGTGCGCAGCCGGCACATGACGCCTGTTTTCAGGATGTGAACGCAGCAGGGAATGCCTTTGGAAACTGTGGTAAGGACAGTCATGGAAACTACGTAAAGTGTGAGAAAAGGTAAGGTGGTATTTCGTTATTTCAACCAGGCATTTAAGCAATAGTATGTGGTTTCTGTCAAAGAACTTGCCGACCTGAAGTGAAATCTGAAATCTCTGCAAACAGCAATTTGGTCTTGGACTTCTTTAAAACTGTTACAGCACAATTAATTATCTTGTGACTACAACTGTATATTATAAAGAACAAACTAATACATTATAAAGAACAAGCCAATATATTTAAAAAAAGAGAGAGAGAGAACATGAGCAAACTAGTTCAAATAAGTTTATAAGGACAGCACTGCAGACTCAGTACTTTTTCAAACTTTTCCAAAGTTAGACAATTTTTTTTTCTGCTTATTCATCATTCTCAAAACAAATATGATTTTTAGATGATATATTATTTTTCATCCTATTATTATTTAATTTGCTTTCCTCATAGATGTATTTATGCTGAATAGCTGTGAGCAAAGATGACTAGTGATCCCTCATGACTTTCCATCTCTCATTTCAAATATCCCAACAGTGATGCCAAATGTGGTAAGATACAGTGCCACAGTGCTGCCAAGAAACCAAAGGGCACCAATGCTGTGTCCATAGACACCACTATCCGCACAGACGGCATTGAGGTGAAGTGCCGGGGCACATATGTTTACAGCACCCAAGATGGGCAGGGCGATCTTCCAGACCCTGGACTGGTCATGACGGGCACCAAGTGTGGAGAGGGGAAGGCAAGTTTCTTTCTTTTTTTTAAATTTAAGATGAGATATTTATTAAACAACATCTGTACTAATCAAGTGGAGATGTGTCTCAAAAATAAGTGTCTCAATGAAAGCAGTATTTTATGTTTTGCATTGAAGAGTTGATTTATTCTGTTGTTACTTGCCTTCAGGTGTGCAAAGATCGACGATGTCAAAATGCATCTTTTACTGAGTTACACACCTGCATCGCTCATTGCCATGGGCATGGGGTAAGCAGTCGTTATAAAACAACAACTGATAAACGTTAACTATATTTTTATTATATTAACTATATTATATTAATAACTACATTATATAATTAATTATATTATATTAATAACTATAATTTTAACTATATTATTAATCAGACCTTTACTATAGATAAGAAAACATATTTCAAAAATGTGGAACTTTTCATGTTTTATGCAGTGTCACTTGCCATATCTTTGTAATTATTTGTGAAATTTGCTTGCAGTACATTTTTTCAGTGTAGTGAAGTTTATTCTTTAAAAAAGTGTTGCTCTTGGAATAAAAAAGAAATAAAATTATATTTTTATATTTTTTAAAAGTCTTACCATTTGATGCAGTTTAGCTTCATTTGCTTAGTTTGTTTTAAGGGTATTTAGATACTGTACTGAAAAAAAACTGATTAAGAAAATTACTATTTGCTTAATATTTGGTGCTGACAATATTTGTTATTTAACATTGTCAGTGCTGCAGCTACTGGAAGACACTATTTATACAAAAAAGTTTTTTTTAAATTAATCATGTAAGCACTTCTCCTAAATTATGTCTAAATAAAGGCTATGTCTTAGTATTCCTTCTCCCTTTGAGTTCATCTTTAACCCAGACTGACTCATTGTGGATTTCACACCCCTAAATCCTTTAAAACCGCCCTCTGGGTTGCTCATTTCCCGACACATACCGCCTCTAATAAAAACCAACGCTTTTCTTATATTAGCAGAGCTATAGCATTTGATTTGTGTATTTTCTGGTCAAATAGACGTCAACAGCCTCCAAGCCGTATAAACTCAAATTCTGTCTTTCCTAATCCCTTTGCCCTCCCAAGATCGACGATGTCAAAATGCATCTTTTACTGAGTTACACACCTGCATCGCTCATTGCCATGGGCATGGGGTAAGCAGTCGTTATAAAACAACAACTGATAAACGTTAACTATATTTTTATTATATTAACTATATTATATTAATAACTACATTATATAATTAATTATATTATATTAATAACTATAATTTTAACTATATTATTAATCAGACCTTTACTATAGATAAGAAAACATATTTCAAAAATGTGGAACTTTTCATGTTTTATGCAGTGTCACTTGCCATATCTTTGTAATTATTTGTGAAATTTGCTTGCAGTACATTTTTTCAGTGTAGTGAAGTTTATTCTTTAAAAAAGTGTTGCTCTTGGAATAAAAAAGAAATAAAATTATATTTTTATATTTTTTAAAAGTCTTACCATTTGATGCAGTTTAGCTTCATTTGCTTAGTTTGTTTTAAGGGTATTTAGATACTGTACTGAAAAAAAACTGATTAAGAAAATTACTATTTGCTTAATATTTGGTGCTGACAATATTTGTTATTTAACATTGTCAGTGCTGCAGCTACTGGAAGACACTATTTATACAAAAAAGTTTTTTTTTAATTAATCATGTAAGCACTTCTCCTAAATTATGTCTAAATAAAGGCTATGTCTTAGTATTCCTTCTCCCTTTGAGTTCATCTTTAACCCAGACTGACTCATTGTGGATTTCACACCTCTAAATCCTTTAAAACCGCCCTCTGGGTTGCTCATTTCCCGACACATACCGCCTCTAATAAAAACCAACGCTTTTCTTATATTAGCAGAGCTATAGCATTTGATTTGTGTATTTTCTGGTCAAATAGACGTCAACAGCCTCCAAGCCGTATAAACTCAAATTCTGTCTTTCCTAATCCCTTTGCCCTCCCTCTGTCTCTCTCTTTTGTCAGCTTTTCTTTTATTTCTTGCTTATTTACCCAGTCGCTTTTCAAAAGGGCAGCCAAATACGCCAGGTCTTTGAGGGGAGATTAGAGATTCAGAAACTGCCTTTTTATTATCCATTTGCATTATCATTTGATTCATATTGATTGTATGGTTTAGGCAAGTGTGGATGGAGAATAAAGTGAGTGATCGTGCTATTTGCACACAGCACATTTTCTCTCCTTTCCACTGTTCCTGTCTTGCCTCTGGGTTAGATTGAAGCGTGTAAAATATTCTGTTAAAAGAAATTCCATTAAAGATGAAAGGCGGTATATTCTGTATTTGCCCTATACTCTAAAAGACATGACGGAAAACGTTCCCTGCAATGGTAGCAATGAAAGTGAGGATAGGTAAATGGCTGCGTGCGATTAAAAAAAAACTCAACAAATGTATATTGAAACCAAACAATTGTGAGCAGTTGTTTGTGGTGTACTTCAACCGAAAAGTCATGAGGAAAAGTGAATGCTGACAGGATTTCCGTTCCTGTAGGATGAACTCTCATTTATGAAGTGAAGTGACATGTGGCCAAGTATGGTGACCCATACTTGGAATTTGTGCTCTGCATTTAACCCATCCAAAGTGCACACACACAGCAGTGAACACACACCCAGAGCAGTGGGCAGCTATTTATGCTGCGGCGCCCGGGGAGCAGTTGGGGATTCGGTGCCTTGCTCAAGGGCACCTCAGTCGTGGTATTGAAGGTGGGAGAGAGTGCTGTACATTCACTCCCCCCACCTACAATCCCTGCCGGTACAAGACTCGAACCCACAACCTTTGGGTTACGAGTCTGACTCTCTAACCATTAGGCCACGTCTTATGGTCAAACACTTGCAGTGCAAAAGGCGTGTGAAAGTTACACCCCAACCTTCCAGATGGAAATTCTCATCCGCACTAATTCCTATGTGTGGTGTTGTTTTGCATGCAGGTGTGTAACAGTAATGGGAACTGCCACTGCAACCGTGGGTGGGCTCCCCCCTTCTGTGAGAAACCAGGACTCGGGGGAAGTGTGGACAGTGGACCTGTGCAGTATGACAGTGAGTTCACCTTAAGCTTTCAGTGCACATGTACCTCTGCTCTCACGTATTTCTCTCCTATTCTTTAATCCATCTTATAGATTTTATCACTCGTCTGCTCTCTCTCCCTCTTCCTCACTTTCCCTTTCTTCCTCACACCTCTTATCAGATGTCACCTTGACCATTAATCTGTACCGTCCAGCTTTTCTTTCCAGGACTCAAGCCAATGATATCTTTGCTTGTTGATACTTTTCAAGAGCAAATCTAAGAATTTATGAATTTAGGTAACACTTTAGATAAGGGAACACTATTCCCTATTAACTAGTTTCTTATTTGTGTGTGAATTACTAACACATTACCTGTTTATTTACTTATAAAGCTCATATTAATGCCTTATTCTGCATGACCAGATCTCTTAACAAGTGATCGGCCGATATTTATATTTTATAACCGATACCGATACCAATTATTTGCCTGTTTATGTGCCCGATAACCGATACGCAGAACCGATATTTATTTACTGTTATAAAGTAAATAAATGACTGAGTGAAGTAAATCCATACTTCATACCATCATCTTTAAAAAAGTGTTGAAAATTAGCAGTCTTTCATGTTAAATTTAATCTTCATATTACAACAATAAAAAACATTTTATTTAACGCATCAGCAGCAACACTAATATTAACAATAAGAAAAATACAGGTAGAAGGTCTAATGTTTTCAAATGGAGAAAATAAATAAAGGAAAGGAGTCATATAACTTCAAGCTGTTTAATAGGCTAAAGAGTGAAGAATAATTCACTGGATAATGTTAATTCACTGAATAATATTCTCTGGAATATTGAAATATAACAAACAAAACATCATATTTTATTGTATTTCTCAACTGGCATGTTATATCAGAATTACTAATAATGTTTTTGTCATTCTAGATTATGAAATGCGTGCTGACAAAGTGCTGTTTATGTATGCATTTACACAGAACTATACTCAAACTGTGATCGCTCGCGGAGATAATAAATAATTAATTTCCACAGAGTTGTATCTATTTAGATGTTTATTAGCGAAATAATGGTTATATAGTAAATGTTATTACAATTTAGGGTGTTTTAAACAAGTGAATCTTGTTAAAAGTTACATGCGGTGGCCGTGCTGGA
>NW_015505419.1:674096-722039 GCF_001515645.1 Sinocyclocheilus grahami | reverse complement strand
GATATTGATATTTTATAACCGATACCAATTATTTGCATGTTTATGTGCCCGATAACCGATATGCAGAACCGATATTTATTTACTGTTATAAAGTAAATAAATGACTGAGTGAAGTAAATCCATACTTCATACCATCATCTTTAAAAAAGTGTTGAAAATTAGCAGTCTTTCATGTTAAATTTAATCTTCATATTACAACAATAAAAAACATTTTATTTAACGCATCAGCAGCAACACTAATATTAACAATAAGAAAAATACAGGTAGAAGGTCTAATGTTTTCAAATGGAGAAAATAAATAAAGGAAAGGAGTCATATAACTTCAAGCTGTTTAATAGGCTAAAGAGTGAAGAATAATTCACTGGATAATGTTAATTCACTGAATAATATTCTCTGGAATATTGAAATATAACAAACAAAACATCATATTTTATTGTATTTCTCAACTGGCATGTTATATCAGAATTACTAATAATGTTTTTGTCATTCTAGATTATGAAATGCGTGCTGACAAAGTGCTGTTTATGTATGCATTTACACAGAACTATACTCAAACTGTGATCGCTCGCGGAGATAATAAATAATTAATTTCCACAGAGTTGTGTCTATTTAGATGTTATTAGCGAAATAATGGTTATATAGTAAATGTTATTACAATTTAGGGTGTTTTAAACAAGTGAATCTTGTTAAAAGTTACATGTGGTGGCCGTGCTGGAGCATTGAGAAACTCATGGCTGTATTATTTAATTAATGCAAAGTTGCGTCTTAATTGGGAGAAGACTTGACAGATTACCTTAGCCTACGTGACTCCGACTTCATGAGACGATGAGCATATAGACACAAGAGAGCGAATTATATTCAGCACTTTTATTTCCAACATGCGCCCATGCATGGCTGAATATTATTTAATTCACGCAAATATACGTCTTTATTGGGACAGGACTTGACCGTGAGTTCGTCTCTATTTCTAAGAGCCAAGCTGCATAAACTGCATATCAGGCATTTATGTAATACATCTAATTTGTAATAATGGCTGTTATGTTAAATAAAGTTTACTAACTACAGCAAATCATGTACCTGCGCACGCTGTTGTTGTTGTCTTGTTTCCCCTCAGATGCTCTGCAATGGTGATCCTGCGCAAAATTCTCAAAACATCCACAAGATGGCGGCTTTTATCGGTGAATCTGATATTACAAAACTGATATCCGATTATTGTAAAATGCTTAAATATCGGGTAAAATATCGGTAAATCGATATATCGGTCGATCTCTACTCTTAAGCAGCAAATTAGGAGTTTATTGAGGGAAAACTTGTAGTTAATAATGAATAGGTGTTCCCTAATCTCAAGTGTTACCTGCATTTATTATTCCCTCATTTCATTTAAGTATGACTGTATCTGCAAAACCTTTTGTTCTAAATGGAATACTAGAATACTTCTTAATGCATACACAGTATACTGCCTAGTATTTGTTTTTAAATAGGATGCTAAATAGGATGAAAAATATGCTAAATATTTCAATAAATAGTATAGTCACATGACCACTACATACACTACCATCCAAAAAGGGTCAGTAATAATTTTTTAAAGAAATTAATACTGTCATACATACAGTGCCTATTAAATTCAAAAGTGACAGTAATGACTTTTACATTGCTATAGAAAAAAAATATTTTAAACAGATCTTTCTATTCACAAAAATAATTCCACAAAAATAAGGAGCACAATAATTTTTAATACTGATAATAATAATAAGAAATGTTTCATGAGCACCAAATCAGCACTGTAGAATGATTTATAAAGTGTAATGTGATACTACAGTAATGACAGCTGAAAATTCAGCTTTGCCGTCACAGTAATAAATTATATTTCAAATCATATTAAAATATATAAAAAAAACGTTTTTACATTTTAATGATATTTCACAATATAACTGTTTTTAATGTATTTTTTCTCAATTAAATGTAGCCTTGGTGAGCATAAAAGACTTCAAAAACATAGAAAAGCGAGATAATTTTGTGTAAAAATGGCTTAACTTAAAATGAAAAGACACAGTTAATATTCCTTCCCATTCACAAGTCACACTGGAAATAGAAGGTCAAGTTGCATTGCATTGCGAGTGAGAGTGTCCACTGGTTTTGTGTTGCACATTTTAGAAATGTAGTAGGTCATTCGGGCGTTCTATTCATTTGCTAGATGCTGCTTTAAAGTGGTATGCTAGAGAAAAAAGTATGGTAGTTTGCTATTCTGAACATAGCCATAGACATTATTATAGTGCAGAGTGAATGCAGTGCACACAAGATCTATTATTCAGAGTGGCAGATATTTGGCAAGCACTTCTCTTTGTGTTTGCTGTTGACCCTTGTCTAACAGTCGCTGTATGTTCTATATCTGTCCTCAGGTCAGGTGGGATTGGTTGTTGGGCTGTTCTTTGCTTTTCTAGTGCTTCTCCCTGCTGTACTTATTGCCTTCTACTGCATCAAGATAAAAAGCTCCTACTGCCACAAGTGGAGAACACAGAGAGAGAAGAGCAAAGCCAGCAGGTATTACTGTAGCAACACACACACACGTACGCAGTGCCTTTACAAAGTGTTCAGACCCTTTCACTGTTTTGTTAAAAGATTTATGCATGTCCATTTACAAACAAACCACCACAGTTGCAATGTGAAAATGGGTTCATAAAAGTTTGAATGGATTAATAGCAAGAAACTAAAATATCAGACCCTGTATTGAGCTCAGATGTGTCCTGTGTCTTTTGATCATCTCCAGAATTAATGTTTAGTCCTATTATGCAAATTCATTTGATCGGACGTGATTTTAGAAAGGTACACCAGTATGTATTTGTACATGCTGCAAGGCAGAGCAAAAACCTAAAAAAGGTCTTTGAAGTTATGAAAGAACTTTACTAGTTGTTTGAGATTGTATCCATAAAAATAAAAATAAAAACATGTCTGGTCAGTCAAGGCTTCGGTGTTGTCAGATGGACGACATTTTGAGTCATTCATCTTAAAACTGGCTGTTTAGGTAAATTGGGTATTTGGTTCTAGGAGGGACACATTGAATTCATGCCATGGGTGAGAGAATAACTGAACTGAAGTGAGCAATTTCAAACGCCATTGAGAAGTACCACCTGTGGCATGCTGAGGGGTTCAGCGCAATATTATCTTCTTCATGCAAATTTGTGGTATGACTGATTCCTAGAGTTTTTATTTCTTAGATTTCTAGAAATAAAAGAGACAACAGCTTCCACAAGGATATTTCTCAAGGATAACAAACTGTCTCTGTTGCTGGAGTCCGTGATTTTATAGCTAATATCAACATTTTTGATGGTTTTTAACTCACGTTAGGTGAGGAAGCACACACCTTGGACACATTTAAATTCTGTTTCGCTTTGTTTGAAGCAGGACTTGAATTGCTTTCTTCAGAATGACTATTTATATTATGCCTATAACCAGGGGTGTGAAGTAACGAATTACAAATACTCACGTTACAGTAATTAAGTAGTTTTTATCAGTAATTGTACTTTTTTTGAGTAGTTTAAAAATTGTGTACTTTTACTTTTACTTGAGTACATCTTAAGTGCTGTATCGGTACTTTTACTCCGTTTGTGGTCGTTACATGCTTATTTTAATTTTATTTTTTATCCATCAACGTGATTGGATAGAGAGATAGGTATAGGTCTCGTGACTTTCCTCAAATCAAATTGTGCATAGCACGTTCGGTAAATTCCCGCTCACTTATGAGACGAGCGATCTGCGCTGCCTCGTCTCTCTCTCGCGTAACGTTTTTTTTAATTATTATTATTAAAAAAATCTTTATCCATTTTGTACAATCCGCCTTCATTTAGTAAGTACACTCGCACATAAAAATTTTTCAAGTTCAACACTTTTTGTTCCGTTCAGTTGTGGATGCTGCTGATTCACCGAGACCGCCGCGGCTCAGCAAAGGGACATGCGTGTGTGTGTGTTTTCCTTTGAAAAAGTTTCCCCAGAAATACTTTGCTATTTAATGCAGTTTTCCTTACAAATTGTATTATCATTATCAGCATAACAATTCGAGTAAATGTGTAAAAGGTATGGCATGATGCCGTCCTTCTAGAACAATGTGCATTTATGTTAAAATTGTAACACAAATGATCAAGTTTAGTTATTTTTATTTCTTTATTGCAAAATGCTCAAACTGGCACCGTTTTGGAGAGAAATGGGCTCTCATTTGAACCCATATCATGGTGTGTGATACTGAACTGAGTTTCTAATGGTGTTTGTATTTGCACTGTTCTAAACATTAATATTTTATGTGCAACAACAGCATATGCTGTCTCAGTGGCCTGACACATGATTTTAAATCTATTTTTTAAAACTTGATGATTTAAATGGGGATGATTATACTGAGAAATAACTTTCATCTTTTCTTCAACTGAATACTGTTTCCGTGCTGTTTTGATGTATTTTAAAGAGTTGGCAGTCAAAATTAAAACTGCTGGATGAAAGATACTCTTCATTCTTTATGATAAACAAGATAATGTGAATTACAGAATGTACAACGGTTTTAAAATGTATAAATTGCGGTGTACAGCATTTATTATGAGGGGGTAGAATCCACAGCTCAGTACTCACTAGGGATGTAACGATTCGCTCAACTCACGATTCGATTTGATTCACGATTTTGATTCCACGATTCGATTCGATTCACTTTTTTTTTTTTTACAAAATGAGATTTAAGACAAATTATAAATTAAATGTGTCCTTTTATTATTGCTTGGACAAAATGCTTCACATTTATTTGTGAAATTGAAATATAACACTATAATAAAATACTAATATAGGACTTGCATATTATTGCTCTTTTGTTGGTTTTAATTGCTTCTATTGTCCTCATTTGTAAGTCGCTTTGGATAAAAGTGTCTGCTAAATGACAAAATTTAAATATAATGTAAATGTAAATAACAAAACAAAATTTTAAAACAAGCTCCAAATCAAATAAATAAGTAACACAAATAAAATAAATCTCTTCATATAAACAAACTAAGGCTTTGTCTGTGCTCTTTCCTTTTAAAATTAGAGGCAACCACTGCATTTTAATCATGATCCAAACGAAGATGCTGCATACATGCAACATGAGCAGTTTTTAATCTAAATTAGATTGTATAATTTCAAAATTTGAAGCAAAAAGAGAACGGTTTGACTTCAGTTTTGTGAAACTATACATAAAAAATATTTGCATGAAACAGAAACAGCCGACGAGCTGAATTAGATGCAGATTCACTCTCTGCCAGCAGGTGGCGCTTAAAGCATTTCCTTGGTTTTCGCTGTAAACAAAGCTGCGCTGCACTTATGAACTTTAATATGCATTATACAGAAGCATAAATACCATCTAAACTTTTCTAAAGACAGTAAGTTCCCCTCAGACATCCATTCTTATATACTACCCCTAATCGAATCGCGATTTGTTTAGCATCTCAACCGATTTGAATCGTCACATATTTAAATCGATTTTCAACCGGCTCGCGGTTAATCGTTACATCCCTAGTACTCACTACTCAATACTCATGAGTACTTTTAAATAGGCTACTCTTTTACTCTTACTCAAGTAGTTTTTTGGACAAGTACTTTTACTCTACTCACACTACATTTTTTGGAAGTACTTTTACTTGAGTATATTTTTTCAGTACTCTTTCTACCACTGCCTATAACTTAAAATTGAAAAAAATATATACGTTACTCTACATTGATAAATAAACATCAGCCTTAAATTTGACAGAAATAGACTGTTGATAGAATATTTATATAATAAACACATTGATTTTAACCACAAAAAAAAAAAACGTATCCTTGCTATTGACTTTGGGGTCAGTATAAATGGGCTCTTTCAAGCCAAGGTTGATGAGAAATGGGTTCCGTCCTATCACAACTGGCTGATTTTGTGAATTGTCTTTTTAAGCAATTTAGATGTCATGGCTTTTGTGAGTGGAGTACTTTTATGGAACTGCATTACAAAATTCAGTTGGAAAACCATCCATTCCCGAGGCTTTGCCACTTTTCAGCTGATTAATACCATTATAATAGAAGCCATATTTCTTCAGCAGATATTGGTTTCTCAGATAATGTCTTCATCGTTCCTATATCCAATATCTGAATTCCTCAGCTCAAGGAGCTGCTCATACCACTGACTTGCTAGATTATACATTTTCAAAAAAGTCAATTGGTCAATCCTTCTTTGATCCATAATGCTTTTCTACTTGATTTGAAACCAAGATACCAAATCTACTTTGAAGAGACTTCCTTTCCTTATGTGTTTTGCCATATCACATATTCTTATCCCTTAAAGACAAGAACCCCTTCTGTTCATTTACACAATTATGGATATTATCTGGCCCCTTAGATAGTATTAACTCAGTGACCCCCCGCCCCGCCCCCCGCCCTTATCTATAGCCGAGTTGTTTTTAATTTTCTTTTCAGTTCTTTTTTTTATTATTTCAAACACTATCAGTCAGGTATTTCAGAGACAAATTTTGCTTTGTCAGATAGTTTCAAACAATTGTTTTGTGACCTGCTTTATAAAAGACTTTTATAAGAAATAATAGTAGCTGTTCTACAGAGTGCAAGAGCCCCCTGTCTTTCATCTGAGGCCCTCTAAAAATATGCGATTAGTTCAGCTGTCAGTATCCTTTGAAATCTAATTATGTGATCTCTCTTCACTTTTGCTGAAAACAGCAGCTGCAGTGAGATAACTGAGGTTACTTCACTCTGAATCCTCCCCAGTCATTAAAACATTAAAAGTTAGTCAGATTAGGTACAGTATTATCCTTTCTTCTAGTCAGTGGCAAACCAGGTCGCATTTGGCACAGAGCGATTCGCAGCACGTAGGGTCTCACATTTGAACTCTCTTAGTTCTCACTAAATTAAATGCAACCTAATGTACCACAATTACTGATATACATCTGCTAACAGCAAGGTTTCAACTTATCAACTCTTGCACCCAAAAATGAAGATTCTGTAATAATTTTCTAACTCTTCTGTCACTCCAAACATGCATGCCTTTCTTTATTTCTTCTGTGTAACATAAAAGATGTTTTAAGAAGTGGCTTTGTTTTAGTTTTTTTGTTTATACAATAGAAATCAATATTCACCAAAACCATTTAGTTCCCAACATTCTATAAAATATTGTCTTTTATGTTCCACAGAAGAAAGAAATAAGTCTTACAGGCTTGGAAGGGTGAGGGTGAATAAATTATATAAAAATGTAATTTTACAAATGTAAACAGTCGCTTTAAGGCAATTCATGTAAGACTTTAAATCCCAGAATATCTCCTGCAGCTTCAAATGGACATGCTTAAATCTGTTTAGCATCAGTGTCAGTTAGGAAAAATCTGTGTAGAATAAAAAGCCAAAAAAGTAGAGGTCTACCACTTCCAAACCGAGTAGCGATGATGGCATATGACAGGCACGGTTGCAATTCAGAGTATTTCCCATGTATTTTGGGGCACCTCATATTGGCTAACAACTAAATTCAATTGAGAAAATAATCTTTGTGCACGCTCAATGTTAGACAAAAAAATTTATAAATAAATTCTCTCTTTTTTATTAAAATAGCACCTGATAAAGATCTGCTTGTAATAATTTTATTTGACTACTAAGCACAGCTGCAGTGAAGCGTTATTCTCAGCAACAGGCTTTAGGATTGGCAGGCAAGATGACAGAGGTTGAATAGAGCCAAATATAGAGTGATCCTTGCAGAAAACCTGCACACAACCTCTGTCAAGAGAAAAGATTCTTCATTTAGATAATACACTTAGGCCCTGTTTACACCTGGTATTATGATGCGTTTTGGTCGATCGGATCAGAAGTAGACAAGAAAGACACATTCCCATTTACACCTGCTGTTTTAATCCATCTCTTCTAGGCCCTGTCCACACAAACGCGGTTATTTTCAAAACCGCAGCTTTTTCTACGCGGTTTGGCCATTCGTCCACACACAAACGCAGAACCAGGTGTCTGAAACCGAACATTTTTGAAAACGCCTGCCAGGGTTTTTTTGGCTTGTGACGTCGGAGCATGCGCTGTTATCGCAGCCTACTGGAAACTTTTTCAGGCTTCTGATTGGCCAACATGGCTTTACGGTTGAGA
Organism: Sinocyclocheilus grahami; assembly: GCF_001515645.1. Classification (NCBI taxonomy): domain Eukaryota; kingdom Metazoa; phylum Chordata; class Actinopteri; order Cypriniformes; family Cyprinidae; genus Sinocyclocheilus; species Sinocyclocheilus grahami. The sequence continues at coordinate 713,915 of NW_015505419.1, read as the reverse complement.
TTATATCGCCACCTGTTGGCTTGGCATGCTCTTGACAGTGCTTCATAGCATGCGTTTTCATTTTCATGTGGACGGAGATTTTTTTTAAAACGGAAGAAGGAAAAACCCGTGTACGTGTGGACATGGCCTTAGTCCACTTTAAACCACTTCTGTCGTGATTTTGAGGGGAGGGTCTTTGGGTGAGTGCATGTATTGGCTTTTTCTGATTTTTCGTTATAATATTGCAAAATAAGCTTGCACAATTTACAGTGCATGCATAATTATTATGCAAGTTGATATTCTGATCATTTTTTTGTTCCAAATACTTTTGACCAATTCCAAACCACATCATTTTTAATAACTAATATTAATTTTGTATTTAATCGTTTATAAGTGATATATAATTGTCCATGAAGGCTGGAAGTAAAAAAAAACCTCCTTATATTCAGGTGTGCATAGTTATTAAGCAGGTTTTCTTGTGCAGATAAAATGAGCCAAAAAAGAGATTTAACTCAGACTGAATCAAAAACTCCGGTTGCAGTGTTATCGTGTCTACAGCGATAGACTGGCTAGATTTTTGGCTTGTGACGTCGCAGCATGCGCTGTTATCTCAGCCTACTGGAAACTTTTTCAGGCTTCTGATTGGCCAACATGGCTTTACGGTTGAGATTATATCGCCACCTGTTGGCTTGGCATGCTCTTGACAGTGCTTCATAGCATGCGTTTTCATTTTCATGTGGACGGAGATTTTTTTTAAAACGGAAGAAGGAAAAACCCGTGTACGTGTGGACATGGCCTTAGTCCACTTTAAACCACTTCTGTCGTGATTTTGAGGGGAGGGTCTTTGGGTGAGTGCATGTATTGGCTTTTTCTGATTTTTTTATTAAATGCCCATGAGAAGGATGCAATACTAGAATTTGCTAAGTTAAGGCATGACCATTGGACAGCGAAATGCTCACTGGGTCAGCACAGTCAGAAAAAAACAAGCAGGGAAGAAAAGACACATGGTAACTGTAAAAGAATTAAGAATTAGGTGTGAAACCATCAGGAACCATTTAGTCTCCAGTTCAACCATTTTCCAAAACTGCAACCTGAGTCTCCAGAAGTAAAAGGTGTCAGATTCTCAGACTTTTCTGGATAGGAGATGGACTAAAAATTATTGAAAGAGTGGTACAAGAGGATGTGGTGCTGGTCCTTTAAGAGTCTCTCTCAACTTATGTCTATAAAGCCTATAAAAATCAGTCTTCATGTACATTATTTTACAACACTTCAGCGTGTTATTCTTATTAAGTGAGGGTCTTTTTTTAGGATTTTTTACCCAAGCAAAGTCTCTAAGAACCTGACACCTTTAACCTCTGGAGACTCAGGTTGCAGTTTTGGAAAATGGTGGAACTGGAGACTAAATGGTTCCTGATGGTTTCACACCTAATTCTTCACCTAAATTATTTTGCAGTTACCATGTGTCTTTTCTTCTCCACCTGTGTTTTCTGATCCAGTGAGCATTTTGCAGTCCAGTGGTCATGCCTTAACCTTGCAATTTCTTTATTGTATTAGTTTTGAATATTTCTCATGGGCATTTAATAATTTTTGACTTTTCAGTTTGAGTTAAATCTCTTTTTTTGGCTCATTTTATCTATAACGAATACCTGCTTAATAATTAAGCACACCTGACTATGAGAAGTTTTTCACTTCAAGCCTTCATGGACAATTATATATATCACTTATAAATGATTAAATACAAAATTAATACTAGTTATTAAGACTGATGTGGTTTGGAATTGGTAAACTGTGCTTGGAAAAAAAATATGGTCAGAATATCAACTTCTAATAACGTACTGTACATTAGAACGTGAAAGAAGAGCTGCAGCTTTCATTTCTGCTGATAGCAACAAAACAATGTAGAATGCTGTGGGGTTTTTTTAGAATCAGGACTGGTAAGACAACATTGACATTTTTTTGCCTTCATACCAAACACATGAGCGATCACATTACGAGAACAATCCGATCGAATGTGTTTTCGACTACCTCTGGAAGTGGTTGAAAGTGGACAAGCTCAAAACATTTTATACCCCATTTACCCTTGTATTTGAGCATTGTCTTGTTGTGATCAGATCGACCAAATCTCATCTTAATACCAGGTGTAAACAGGGCCTTAGAATAGACCTGTATTGGGCTCTTCCTGTGTCCCTGTTTTGACGTTTATTTAATCACTCACTATGGCAAGAACCTTTCTGTTCACAATTTTGCATCCTCAATAGCTACATTTACATGCGCCCATATAATCTGTTATTTATTGAGTGATGGCTCAATAGGATTGAAAAGCCTTCAAGGAAACACAAGTCAATCTGACTGAGCTCAATTCGTATGAATTTGTGTGGAGTAGATCTGGTATTTTCCAATCAAAAAGTGTTAGAAAACAAGCCGTTAGTAAATGAATAGAGTGCAAGTCTAAAAGGAGCAATTTTTTTTTTAAAGAATAGCATTAGAATAGAGACTGCTAGAGTTAGAGGCAGAGTTGCCAGGTTTTCACAACAAAACCCGGCCAATTGCTACTCAAAGCTAGCCCAATGACGTTTCGAGGGGGTTCCCCCAGTAAAAATCGTGCTTGGGGGGTTAAATACATGTTTTTTGGTCGAGGTTCCCCTGGTAAAATTTGCATCGCAGGGGCTAAATATCACGTTATTGGGGTCGCTTCAACCCGCGGATGTGAAAAACAACCGGTTTTCCTGCGGAATTGGCAACACTGGTTAGAGGGTGAAATAACGATGGAAGAGGTGTGTTTTTAGCCAATTCTTGAAGATGGTTAAGGACTCAGCTGCTCGGACTGAGTTGGGCAGGTCATTCCACCAGGAGGGAACAGTTAATGTAAAAGTCCGTGAAAGTGATTTTGTGCCTCTTTGGGATGACACAATAATACGCTGTTCACTTGCAGAACGCAAGCTTCTAGAGGGCACATAAGTCTGAAGACTACTTACATCTTACAAACTGGTCAGTGGAAGAAACTGAATATTTACTTGCTTATGTAATTGCCCATGTAACCCTTCTGATATATTTGTCAGCTTTCCCTTAGTAATCAAGGCAGTAATACAATGCTGAAGTTAACTCCAAAAATGTTGTGACGGTATTGACAGGGTCCTTTCTTATGCGCTAAAGTTTCGTTTGAATACAGAATGCACATGAGAACGAAAATGTTAATTGAATTGCAATGTATACGGTTCATGTAAACAGAATTTCAGAATCTAAAATCATATTGAATTGATTTGGATTAACAAAATTAGTGAATGTAAACATACCTATTGTCTTGGCATCATGTTTACCAAGTTTAATGACAATCACACAAATCCCCAAGGAGGAGTATTTAGAAGTTCACTGCATGCCCTTTTCACAAAATCCAAAATGGCTGACTTCCTGTTGGGTGGAGCTAATGAATGTAAGGGTTAAAGCTGTCCAAGTTGGTGACAACAGTAATAATAAATAATAATAATAAATAATTAGTAACATTTATATAGCGCTTTTCTGGGTACTCAAAGCGCTTAACATGAAAGTGGGGAATCTCCTCAATTCAGTAGTATGTAAGTATGAAACACTCACTATTTGTAGCTTATTCTCACACCAAAATATGTAAATTGTGAAATCATTAGCTGATTAGCATACTAACTGTAGCAGTTGACTGAACAGTTACTCCCCAATAAGAAAGGCAGTCCTAATGAGTGAGAGTCTGTCTGCTCTAATTATTTGATGCTTTGTTTTTCTTTGCCAGACCAAACGGATCAGAGGCAATGTTAGATACAAATAAGCATGCCGAACAGTGGGTGGTGAAGCGTGCGGTTTGGATATTTTATGGAATTCGTTTCCCCTCACTACCTGTTCTTGAATGCAGTAAATATAGGACAACACATCAAACATTTGGACTGGGTTTTACTCATTCATATAGACGTTTTTCCTGAAGTCACGCCTTACTCTTAACTGGAAGGATGCTTTACATTTCCGGTCTCCAGTGTTTCTAGTCAAATTAGCGTATATTCCGAGCTGATAATCTAATGTTAAACCTACCTATTAAAATGTTTTTAAAAAGCACATGGCTCCATAGCGCCATCACTTTACAGTGTCGCGATGACTGTCATTTGCCAGTGCCTTACTCCTCAAAGTTTAATGAGTGTGTAGATTACACGAAGCTGCCGACGTTAGCTACATTAAAAACAGATGGGCGCTATTTGAATGGGTTCCTATGGAGACCGGAAGAGCATCCAATCGGAAGTTAGAATTCGTAATGGTGGCGCTCATCGTTTACTCAGGAAAAAGGTCTACACAGTAGTAGGTTTTATGGGAAATTACACATGCCCCAATGGAATCTTGTAAGAAGTGAATTTTTCAAGTTGAAATCTGCTTTTCTCTCGAGTCTTCACATCAATGCTAGTCCGCTATCAGTTCTCAAACGCAGCTGTCTAGCACTTATTTTAAGAAATAACTGCACCTACATACATCCAGGCCTCGTTTCTGCTTGTCTCCAGCCCTACATGCTCCTCCAATCTAAGAACAACCGAATCTCAGCTTGTGAAGATAAATCTGTTCGTAGCTTCCCAGTGGCGGCAGCATCTTAGTATTATGTTGTGATAAAAAGACACATTCATTTTCAACACATACCGGTGAGACTCTGAGGATTTGACTGTATATGCTGAAAACGGCATTTCATTTTGACAGGCTCAGCAGGATATCACGTTTATATTGTGGTTTTTCACACAAAAAGAAAGGTATAAGGTTCATTTGAAGTGATGGTCAACCTTGGAAAAACATTAATTTAACAGTGTAAAGTCTTTAAATTGAAGGATCTTGAGAGATCTTTCTGCTTTTACAACAGTTTTAACCCTGCAAAGCCTGACGTATAAACTAATAGTCAGAAATATTTGTTTTTATTAAACGTTTGGACAAAATCTTATATAATATGAATATAGGGAGAATATGGAGCTCACACACTTTAGGAGGAACTCAAGGTTGCTGTTTTATATGATCAGAAATAAGACAAATGTGTGATATTTCTGTAAATCAGTGAGATTGTTATAACAGTACAGCAGACAACTTGCAAAAAAGTTCTAGTGTATATCTAACCGATATTTTTTTTTCTTTCAGACCTGTTTCAGGACCCAAACCACTCATAGTTCCATCCGCTTTCCGAAAATGACGCTTGCAGAATTCATTCTTAAAGACTGCAGCCAGCCTATTTGCACTAAATAAGGACCCTTGGCGACTGGTACTATAGTGAGCTGTCTCACAAGGGATGGAAGAGCATGGTGCTAGGGCCCTGGATGAGGCCTCGCAAACCGGCGCTCAAATACAGCCGGGCACAGCGGAGATGACGCGGTTTTGCATGAAAAACATGCAGACTGAGAACGTTTTGGATAGACCATCACATTGCCAAAACTTGACTTTTTATCACCTTGCAATTTTTGTACTTAATTGTTGTTGCTTTTTAATGCTATGCATCTGTCTTGTTTACATTTTTTGTTTGACTATCATCTATTTGTCAAGTGCCAAAGATGTTGTTTTGTTTAATGCCTGGATTGTTTCATTTGTTGTACTGTGCTGTATGTGATTTTGCGTTTGGTACATAAAATATGTTATACCTTTTTAGTAAAGACACCATGTTGTTGTGGCCGTCCTCACTTTATGGCAGACTTTACATCAGGTCTAATTCTTTACATCAGGTTAAAATCAACAGAGATTTGCAGTGAACAGTGAATTCTAAATGAGAATAATGGTTGTAAAAAGGAATAATGTTGTAATTAAAAAAATTAAAGATTAAGTGTGTGATTTCTGTGCAAAACTGATGCAAAAACAATGACAAACAAGTTATCTAAATGGTATTGGTATTATAAAACTGTTTATAATTTAAAACTGGTTTGCTCTTACATTAGACTACTATGAAAACCTGTCACTAAAGACTAATTTAGTGTTTAGATTTAGTCCATAAACGTGTCTTCTTGTTAAAATTTTTAAACGGGCTTATTAAAAAACAAAAAAACAGAAATTCATGTGCTTTTCCTGTGAAAAGTGCAACCCAATCTCATGGCAATTTGTACATATTTTACGAGGTGGCTAATTCAGACGACCTCCCTTTCACGATTTTGTATGATTTCTGTGAGGGCTAGGTTTAGGGGTGGTCATTCGTACAAATTGACCTCATACGAATTCGTATGATTTGTGAAAAATTTTACATATTTTACGAGGTGGTGAATTCGTAGGAGCCACCTCATAAAATACGTACACACTTGTTGTGAAATAGCATTGGAAAAGTGATAATGTCTCAAATGAACCACTTGCGTATCTTACCAATCAATGCATTCTCTTAAACTCAGCATAACTTGTATGGAATCATTATCATTGTACATTTTTGTAAATCATGAAGTCCTAGTTAATCTTTATTGCTGAAGTACAGCAAGTCTGGTTTGTAGTCATCACAATTGGATGATTTGGAATGCATATTTCCCTATATTTATAACAGAAATGAATGTAGAATGTATGATTTTAATGACAGAAGAAACAATTTATAATGTCCCACAACTGGTGGAAACATCTTTTTCGGACCTGGCTACAGCAGAGAGTTTGGCCTTGAAAAGCGTATTTAAATTTTATTTCTACACTCTAAAAAATGCTGGGTTAAATACAACCCAGTGCTGGGTAAAATAGGGACAAACCCAGCAATTGGGTTGTTTTGACCCAGCGGTTGGGTTACTACCCAGAAGGTTGGGTTCAACATTTAACCCATCCGCTGGGTCAAAACAGCCCAATAACCTGTGAGGTGTTGAGCTCTAAGATGTTCAAGTGAAGCGCTGCTGGATTGTAGTACCACATGACTCCACCTGCATGAAACGGTGGCTCTCTACAACTGAATCTCAAACCCTAGAGAGGCTTCTGTTTGATTTGCAGCTCATTACACACAGTCAGACCTGCCTCACCCCCTCATATGGACCGATAAAGCTCCACTGACAGCTGCGGCTGGTACATTTTAGGGCAGGGAGGAACTGAAACTCTGCTGTCAGCAGAAACACTCATCCCTCTAAATTGACGAGCAGTCTTTCCGCTTCAATTTTTGTTTTTACTTGAAATGAATCCTGCTCAGTGTCGTGGCCATATTCAGTCTGCTGAGCAGGCACTTCTCACGCTGTGCTCGTGTACATTGCATTGTATTGGTTTTAATTAAATTTCGTTTCTCACTCTCCTACATGCCCTGAGTCCATCCCTCTCATGTCTATGGGAGATGGTGTGTGATTAATTATATAGGAAAAGGTAAAGGAGCTGTTAAGTCAGGAGAAGAAATCGAGCAGTGTAGTAGAAAATAGGACTGAATCACCCACTCTCAATATCAGCACCTATTCCCTCTTTAATAAAACAGGACACTAAAAATGCTTGTGCAGTCGGTGTGATTTAATGTTATGTTAAAAAATAAAACAACATTTACTGTATGACACTTTCAACGAACAGGGTAATACAATGGTTAAAACCTCATTTGTGTTAGTTTATTTTCTAGCTAAAAATCAATTAAATAAATAGGCCTATTAAAATATACATATTCTTTCTTTTTCACAATATGATTCAATTACTTAACATTAGTTAATGCATTAGCAATATGTTGATATTGCTACAATATCAATAGGCTATAGTGTTTTTATGTATTTAAATATTTGTATTCATTATTTATATTTTATGTACTATTTATTTATTCTTGATTATTCTTTAGTATTTAGTACATTAGGAAATAAAAGTAAAACTACTCATTCAGTACATTTACATGGACAACAATAATACGATTTAATACGATTAAGACAATACTCTGATTAAGAATCTACCATGTAAACAGAGATTTTGGATTAGGCCTACCTTAATCTGGCTAAAGTCATAATCGAAGTAAACACTAATCGAATTAAGACATGTGGAGTAGGCCTATTCCTATTTTAGTCACATTACTGAAGTGCAGTAAAGACATGTAAACACCTTAATCACATTATTACCGTCGTGTAGGACTTTTCGCCGCATTTTGCGACAGGATACACACACGGCAGTGCTCAACCGTTCGATAGCAAACAAAAGAATGGCTTCAACAACGCCGTCGTCTGTTTGCATGTATAGCATGACAAATAATTAACTGCACTTGAAGCTTTCAGTAAATTAAAAATGAAACACCCAAAACTGTATATGCCATCATAATGAAGACGAACTATATGTTTATAGGTGAAATTCCAGAGGGGATGTCGGATGGCGTCGCGTGGTGACGTAATGACGTGTGCCATTAAATGAATTATATACTATAACATGTAAAACGGGAACATGAAAGGAATATTCTAAAATCAACTCATGTAAACACCTTAATCATAATATTGTCTTATTTAGAATAAGGTAAATAATTAGATTACTGATGTCCATGTAAACGTAGACATTGTTAGTTCACATTAACTCAGGTTCATTAAATAATAGTAACAGATACAACTTTTGATAATGTATAACTATGTATTAACTATGATTAATAAATGCTTTAGTAGTATTTCTCGTAGTTATGTTAACTAAAGTAGGTCCACCTATGATAATTCTCTGATTTTAGTCACTAGTCAAGAAGGTCACGTTTTTAGATCCAAGGTCAAGATCTCTGATGTGGAACAGGCCAATATTACCTTTTTTATGGGGGAGAGACAGACATTTGATGTTTAAAACTAGCTACTTTTAATTTCATTTCATTTAACTTCGTTTATTATATCGAACACATCGAACAGTTCTTGCCAGAACACAGAAAGTGGACTGTTTTTGCTGACTATTGTTCTCAGGATCTTCAAAACTTTGATGACCGAACAGATGCAGCAGTTCAGCACAGATAAGAAATTAAACAGCATTAAACTTGATTCTGCTCCACTTTATAGCGTATCCCACAAAGCCACGCGCACAAACGGATGAACAAGAAAAGAAAGACCCTGTTAAAAAGCTACTTGGAGAGGTTACAGCCTCTTACATAGAGCCATATGCTCTGAAACATGTCCATGATAATGTGACTAGATCATTGGTGAGTCAATAGCACCGGAGGCCACAGTCTGTTCTTTAACTTCATAAGACAAGGGCAGAATGAAATAGAACTGAGTAAGAGGTAATTCAATAGAGCGTAATCCAATTGAGTCGAGCACAGAACAATGGGACAAAGTGTAATTGAAACGTAATGTTAGGCAGTAGCATTCAATTCAACGGAACAGAACATGATACAAGAATGTAGAACAAATTACAACCTAGAAATGTCACTGCATATCGGGTCGGACATGAGAGTCGAGCGCGTCGCTGCTTATAAATTGAAACAGCAGTAGCTCCTCAGCGGCCAGCAAACAGGGCACTTAACTCTGATTTTAATTACATTTGTTGGGGGGAAACCATCAACAGTATTGAGGCATCAAAGCACAATTTATGTTTAACTATTGATCCCGCTGTTCTTTGATTCTGCCGATTGTGTGCAAAAACTTCCCATTACAGCAACGTCAAGGTCACATCTGGCAACATGCCTGCGAAAGTGAGCCGATCTTGGTCTGGGCTGAGCTGTTGTTGATGTTGGTCAGGTGAGTCTAGGAGTATTGCACTCGACATTAAAGATGCACTTTGAAGAAAGTGCTTGCATTAATAATTGATGCAGGCCGCCTGTAATCAATTTGGTATGCCTACCACAGTACAGCTCAGCTTTTGGACTCAGCAGAGCTCTATTTGAGTCTGAATGTAAAATAGCATATGAGGACTAGGCCTATAGAGCCTGTCAGCCATTCACTCGCGGCTACATTATATCCAATGGCGTAGATTGTGGAATTTCCAACAATTTTCCGTTGTTGTTACTGCTATTGCTTCGGTGCCAAATGTGAATTTGTGTGCTTTTGAAAGCCAAAGCGGAATGTAAGTGACAGTTTGCCGTTTTAGAAACATAAAAATCTCTCGCTCAAAAGCTGAAGAGTGGCAGAACTGAACTGATCTCAATAGCTGTGGTTTTCTCACCCAAACTCTGAATCAGACATTCAATCCTTTGGATAGCAGCTCAGATGCGTCACTTCTCAGATTCATCTCCCCCCCCTGAGTGTCACAAAAAGACTCTTGCAGTCTGCTGGGGAACTCTTTCTTCTTCAGCTGTTTTCATGACAGAGGTATGGAGTATGTTATCAACTTATGTGGCTTATACTGGTGCGCTGAAAGTTCAAATAGGGTACAATGGGGTTAAAACCCATTCTTAAAAGTGGGAACTTATTTCTCTTTTTTTATATGCATACTGAAAATTAATGCAGCTAATTTGTGTAAATAGGCAAAATAATACTTTTTCCATTAAAGCTGATGTAAGAATAAATACATCAAGAGTCTTTAACCCCACACTTCAGACACTACAGTGCAGATCTAGTTTGCAACATTTTCATGTACAAATATTTTTGATATGGGTGGTTTTGAGTGGATTTAAGCACATACTTGTTCAAAATAGCCACTTCAGCAAATGGTGTATCAGTTGTCTGTTCATATAATCATCTCTGGTATTTCAGAACCTCTTAATTAAGTGTTTTATAAGGACTTTTTAGTCTGCTTTCAGAAAATGGACACCTGGAAGCTGAGATGTTAGAATAGACATATGTCAATCACATTCAACAAAACTGACAAACAATCAAGTATTTTCTCAGCATATCTATTTATTAATGAATAATGTTTATTACCTCTGATCATAAAGCTTTTAGTCACATTGCACCCTATATTTATTAAGATGCCATTACCTTTCAAGAAACCAAGTATAAGAGCATTGGAAAGTACATTTGGCATAATACAGTACAAAGTATCAAAAGACTAAAAAACACTATTCAGCACCCGTTTTTGAATTAGGCAACATATAATATTTGGTGAAAATGAATGATCATTAAAGCTAAACAAGTGAAATACCACTCACAAGTGAAACGTAAATGTTAATAGATGTGTTATTGTCTCCAGATATCCATGGAGAGCAAGGAGAAAACTCCTGTAAGATACTGCAGAAACAACGTGACAAAAATCACTTTGGTTGTCAAATTCTGTACATGTTGTTTTGAATGTTATTTTATATAATTGATCAATTAATTATTTTTATAATTTATTTTTGTTACCTTGTCTGTTTTTCTATTTAAATTTTGTGGAAAGCTATAAAAATCTGTCTTCTCTATGCAGTCAATAAGAATATCAATAAACAGCCAGTTTAAGTGTTCATTGAACCACATTTTTTTTTCCTGAGCAACAGCGGTAGAAACATTCAATAGCTTTTTCTAGACTTTAGGTATGTATGTCTATACAGAGAATGACCTTCTAAAACTCTACCCTGAGGAAAACTCACTTAAAGGGGTCATATGATGCTGCTTAAAAGAACATTATTTTGTGTATTTGGTGTAATGAAAAGTGTTTATGCGGTTTAAGGTTCAAAAAAAATTATTTTCCACATACAGTACATTATTGTTTCTCTTCAATGCCCCGCCTTTCTGAAATGCGTCGATTTTTACAAAGCTCATCGAAAAGCGAGGTGTGCTCTGATTGGCCAGCTATCCAGTGTGTTGTGATTGGCCGAATACCTCAAGCGTGTGACGGAAATGTTACACCTTTTACCATATTGTGATGCCGTGTCCCAGCGCAATGAGACAAAACCAATAAAACCCATTATAAACGAGGCATTTGTTGCATCCAGTGGGGACATAATTACTGATTATAATGACTTATACTGTGTTTTTACGTGTTGCATCGCACCACGTAAACATAAAACCATGTCTGCATTTGTGATCGGAGAAACGACAAACAACAAGCGCTACTCTACACTGCTCAAAACTTGCATTTGAATCATCAGTGGCAAATTCTTTAAATATGAAAACTTACTTACAGACGGTGAGTCAGATCAGTCGACATTGTAGTCTACTCTCCAGGATCAGGAAACAATCCTCCATAAAATGTGCTGCACACATCTGAATATTTGGGTTGAAGTGTTCTGGAACAGTGTTGTAAATGCAACTTGACCACTGATTTCTAGTTGTGTCCACTTTTGGAAGGCCAAACAAAGTAGTTTCGCTTTCACAACGAAACACACAGCATCTTCACAACATGGCGGCGGTGGCAGCAACAATAAAGTTACGCCTTCTTTCTTTGTGTGAACATTTAGGCGGCATTATGCAAATCTTCCCACATCCTGACGTAGATATGTGGGGGCGTGTTTAAACGAGGTGTTTTAGGGGGGCGTGGACCAGTCTTAACTTTTATAAAGAATATCTCTTTGGGTTTGAGACTTTAGTCTTTGCAACTTTAGGGATCTTATCTATTCACGAACCGCCTGTAACACTCCAAAGAGAAAGGAAAACTTGAAATCGCATCATATGACCCCTTTAAGTAAAAAAATTGTGACAACTAAATAAAAATCTCCTACAGAGTAAATTAGCTGCTTTCCACAGTTTAATTACCACTGTAAAAATAGCACAGTAAATCAAGGATCTGTAGGTTGGTATTCATGCTCTTACTCATAGTCTCTTGAAGATAGTTAATAGGCGTAATGTTAATTTAGATCAGTGCATCTCAGCTAGTGGGCTACAGGTCTGACAGGTTTGAGGATAGCAGGAAGAAAAAAGGCTATATGCAAATAATATGCAACTAATCATATACAGTAATTGTGAAGGGTTGGGATAACAAATGCATCTTTCAAAAGGGATGAAAATCTATACATTTGTTGTTGATGACAAAGCTTGACATCTAAATAACATATACATTGTCACTTGTCAGAAGCAGCAAAATTAGTCAGATGCTACCCTTTTGTTGGATGTAAACAGTATCTTCCTGGAAAACAGAACACTGTGTACTAAAAGCTAAACCTCATCCCAGCTGTGATGTAATGCTAATGCAGAAGTATGATGGTGTGGGTTGTTTTGCTGTTTCAGGGTCTGAATGTTGTGCAGAAACTGAGAGACCAATCAATTACAAACTATACCAAGAAATTCAAGATCAGAATATCTGACTGTGATCCGGTAACATAAGAGAGACTCAATGAGTCATGAAACATGGTAGTTACACAAAACATTAATGACTCAAACACAAGAAATTCAGTGTTTTAGAGTCACGTCAGAATCCAGACCGCTTCCCACTGAAGCCCTGTGGATTGAGCTGCTGAGTCACGCTATTTAAGCAATTTAGGTTTTTAGGCTTTATTTAGTATAATAAGTTAGATAATCAACTCACTTTATTCCCAACTGTGTAAGGTGGAGAGATTCATTTTCTCACATTTTTATTCCAGTCACTGATTTGAAATAAAACAAAGAGGTTAAAAGGTTGTTTCAGTTTTTTTCGCTACACTCTTAAACTACTTTTTAATTCACAACAAATTAAATAGATCATTTGACACACAGCTATTGCTAAATAAGGGTGCCGTGGCAGAGCTATAGGGAGCCACATTGTTTGTCCGACACTCCAAATCTGCACAAAATTTCACAATCTGAGCCCAAGAGCTGTTGTTAGCTTATCACAGGTTTACTGCCACCTTTGCCGCTATGCAAGAGTAATTACCTGTGAAAAACCAATTAAATTTGCATTGTAATAAAGCTGAGATTACAAACGTAATTAATTTTCAATTATGAGGAAGCACCAACAAAATTATTACACAAGAACGGCCAACTACCTCAGTAAAGAGGCTCATTTAGGTAACGTCTTGCATCGTGTCTTATATATTCTGCATAAATATGTAACAGACAAGCAGTTTTAAGTTAAATTTGCTTTATTGTCCTTGATTTCGTCTGTTTCAATAGTCAAAAAAGAATTTGTGCAAGCAATTTACATAAACTCCTCTCTGTACATGCATTGTAACAAGCTGGTATTATTACATGATGGCTCCTGATCAAAATTTCGAACATAAAAAAAAAAAAATACATTGTGCAACTGAAATGTGCTGGAAATAATCACTTGATCACTAGGAGGCGGCATCTTGATTTTGAGTCGTGGATTGAAGAGGAAGCCCTGAGGGGTCCTGACGGGATGAGCGACGGACACCTGACGTGGGCAACTCCAAAAGTGTCTGAATGGTCTGACCGATGCGAGTGAGCCCCTCTTCCTCCAGAATCAGCTGCGGGGGACACAGTGTGTCCTAGTGGGATTTGATGATAAAAAAGAATACCAATATAAGTTTATTTACACAAAAAAAAAAGATAATAAAATAAGCAATAAACCATCTTGGCATAATCAGACGGCTCTAGGAACATTGCTTCTTGTATTGCATGCCCTGAAATCTGCAATATATGCTTCTAAGAGGAGATGCTAAAGGGTGAAGTGCACTCAGTTTAGACAAGCAAGATCCTAGACCTCAATATTAAAAGCTTTCCATGCACCTAAGGATGGTTGAGACATGCAACTCCCATCTGTCATCTCAAGGACCCACAACATGCAAGATACTCCTCAGAAGCAGACATGATCACATAAGTAAAGTGGCAACAAGAGGCACTTGTGACAGTCTGAAACACATGACATAGGAAGGGCAGGCAATGCATGCAGCACAGCACTTGATAGCAAAATCATTTCTTTGAATTGCAGAAGCCATCACACAGCAGTGTCGTTTAAGACTCTGTCTCTCAGAGACGTAGCCACGCAGTTATAGCACTTCACAGAGAGGATGCCATTTCATCCCAGGGTGGAGTACAGTGAATGGAGCATAACAAGCCAGCACTTCACCATCTTGAAAATCCATCATGCATTCCAATTATTAAGTTCAGTCAACCTTAACCGTATACATTAAATATAGATTATGTACGAGTTGCATTTGATAAAAGGCTTTTATTACCATATTCAAGATGTATATCACATGCAGTATACATCGGATTTTGCAGTAAGCTCATTGCTTTAACACAATAAAAGTGCAGCAGTATTACAGTGTGAACGTATTATGTTTTTAACCCTCTATTGTGCCATGTGGCCATATGGAAACAATGCACTTTTCAGAAAAAACCAATGACATGTGGCATTGTTGAATTCAAATCAGTCTTTAAAGAAGCCAATAATGTTGTTTTGAAGACACGTAATTTGTTTTTTCTGGGGGTCAGCACATGCTCAAGAGCTCTTCTTATTGTCCTATTAAAAACATTTCTTCAACATCTGGGTTTTTGCTGCTTCTCTGTTAAAATGGGTGTTTACGCTCATATATTGTTAAGTTTACTAATACAGCTTTACAGTAAACTGAGAAAATATGAATGCAGCCATACGGCAATTGGCAGTGATGGATTTCTTTATTTGGAAGTGTTTTTTGTAATTATAATTATGTAGAACTCAATTATGATTTATGTGATTCATGTGCTCAGAAAATTAATAATACTGAAATGCCATGAATAAGAGTGCATGATGACTCTACCTCAGAATAGTATTATAAACAAAGAGTTTGTAGTTCCAAGTGCACAAACTCATAAAATAAACATATTTAATTATAGGAGAATTCTGAAATTAAAATAGATTTTCTTTAATGGTAGAGACATTTTTTTAAACGTTCCATAATTACAAGAAAAAGCTACACCATATAGGGTTAACTAGCAACTTCTTCTCCCCTTTGAACACAAAGCACTTTATAATGTCAAAGTGAAAAATGAGCTGGCCAGTTAATTAATAAATAATTAAAAAATAATAAACCGAAAACAAATGAGCACATAAGTGTGCTTTGACACACTTTAAGTACAGAAGTAAGCAAAATAATTTCTTGATGAAGGTACGTCTGCACGCAGATAAGGTGCTTCACATGATTTCAGTGTAACTGCACCTGTGTCTGATAGCATCCTAATCAGTGCATTTACACCGTAACACTGGCAAGTGTGGTAGGAAGAAAGTCTCTGATGATTTAAAAACGCAGTTTACTCAGAGAAATGACATTCGTCTATTTTAAGTGTTGATTAATTGTACAAATGCTTGAAGCAGCCTAACAGTTCTTTCAAACACTTCCTGCAGAATCAGTGTCTACAGACAAAACCTGAACTGTTGCATTTAAATACTAAGCATGGTGTTTGAAAAGAAGAATGAGCTAAAGTTCCATTGTCACTATATGACCAATAATAGCTGGTAAAATAGCGTTAACGTAGTGTGTGAACACTTAAATGCTCACTTATTTTCTTTGTTACTTTGATTTGTCCTTGGGTTTGTAAAGTTGTTTGTGCTGATGGGTGGCAGTATATTTTCATCTAAAGAAAAGTTCTATCATGCAGTTATATATCAAAAAATCTTACAGTACATTGCATTTTATATGAGCATGAACTGTATGCATACCATTCTTAAAATAAATGAATCCTTTTTAGTAGACGCATTCAGTTGATCAAAAGTGACAGTAACAACATCAATAATGACACATTAAAGATATCTATCAAATAAATTTGTTCTTTGGAACTTTCTATTCATGAAAAAAATACAAAAATATGCAGTACGACTGTTTTCAACACTGATCATAACAAATGTTTTTTGAACAGCAAATCAGCATTAGAATTATTTCTGAAGGATCATGTGACACCGAAGACTGGAATAATGCAGACTGCTGAAAATGGAAAACAGTTCTATTATTTCAAAATATCAGTTACTGTATTTTTGATCAAATAAATGCAGCCTTGGTGACCACAGGAGACTTCTTTCAACCCCAAACTTTTGAACGGTAGTGTATAAACTTAGCGTCCAGTATAAACAAGCAGACGCTAGGGTCCACAAGTCTCAAAAAGCATTTTTCTGATTTTTTTGCCCAACGTTTCAAATTCTGTTATCAAGCAAATTATTTTTAGCAATCAGTAAAAAAAATGGAATTGAAAAAACATTTTAAAGTGCCCCTATTATGGGTAATGAAAGGTTCATATTTAGATTTTTGATATTTTGACATGCATGCAAGGTCAAAAAAACACTTTTATTGTCTTATAATATGCATTTATTTTTACCTTATTTGCACAAGGACTCCCAAACTATTGGTTTTTCCAAACCCCTCCTTTGCGTGACGCTAATCTGCGTTAATTGGTCCGATTAGTCTCATTTTCCCTTCATCATGCCTGTAATGCCTGATAAAGCAGCGTTTGTGAGCGCAGTGCTGCTTTGTGTACAGTTACCGGGGAAAAAAGCGGCACCTAGTGGCAAAGAATGAATTTGCATTTTCATTCAGACCAACGTGAAAAGACCAACAAGTGGGCGGGCAATATGCTAATGTTTCATGATGACACCAACATGAAACGGCTTGGGAATTGGGATTCGTTTTAAAAACGACTCTTTATTTTGAGAGACAATAACGTTATACATGGTGCACTTTCAGATTTTAAACTTTCCACTTCAATGAGGACCAAATACAAGCCATTTCAAAGCCCTTCAAGAGATAAAAAAAAAAAAAAATTGGGATGGGGAATTTGTGCCAGTGCTTTAAAACTCTTAGGATAACAAGATCCCTTGCAGAGACCACTAGAAGGTGTATAAACTATCCTGGGATCAACAGCGATGCTAAGGCAATCAGGTGGAAAAGCCCTTCATGAGTGGAAACCATGTCTATGTACAGATAAATTCCACATCCTCTATAAAAAAGCAGTATGTGGCCATTAATGAGCTGTTTATGAGCATTTTGGTGTCAAGACGTCTGATAATTTGCAATATATTTCAATATTTCACTAGTTCTGAAATCCTACAACTAACCTTTTAAGATATCTGTAGGGAGCTTTAACATGTAAGCTCAAAGGCATTATGGGTAAGGAATTTGCTCTGATATATATATATATATATATATATATATATATATATATCAGACGGCGTCAACGGTGTGTGTGACAGTGTACACAGTACAGAGATGATGGACTTTAAAATCCATTACATTTACACATTGATACTCGCTCACACTATGCTATAAGGTGGCAGTAGAACAGATAGAGCAAAGCCATGAGGAGAGAGTAGAAGAGCAGGAAGCTGGTGGAAAAAGGGGAGGAAGGAGAGACAGAGGGAGAGGTGCCACAGTTGTCCTCGTTCACCTCCTCCTCTCCTCCTGCTATTGCCAGGAGCGCCGTCACACAGCGGTGCACTGCAGGTAGCTTACTGCACAGGATATCAGACGCTAAACACAACTCCATCTGAGAAAGAGAGAGACAGACAAAAGGACAGGAAGAACAATGCAGAGGAGACAAACAAAGAAGTTTGGACACACTGTTGAACAAAGACAAAATTAAAGCCGGATCACTTAAAGGGATAGTTTACCCAAAATAAGAAAATTCTGTTATCATTTACTAACCTCTTTTCGGAACATGTATAACTTACTTTCTTTTTTTTCTACAATATAAATTGTAATATAAAAAATTAAGGAAATTATCACTAGATTACTTAAATAGCAATATTTGGAAACATTTGGAATAGATTAATCATTCTAGAATGATTTGGGAAATTTTGTTGATGAGTGCATCAGCATTTTGAATACTTTTTTGCGCAAACCATCCTTTTATTGCTAAAAGTTTTGGGAAAACCTTAAAAAATTCACACTTCAGTATAACCTTTACAGACAACAACTTAAACCTATTTTTGTAACAAGAGAGCAAACAAATATATATATATATATATATATATATATATATATATATATATAGACACACACACACACATGTAGGTATGCATGTATGTATGTATAATATGTATATTTATATATAATGTATATATATATATATATATATATATATATATACACACATACACACATTATATATATATATATATATAAAATGTGTTTGTGTGTGTGTTTTGAATGCCACATTCCCACTGAAAATAAAATATGAAAATAAAATAAGAATAAATAAAATAAGAATATTTTACTGTGATTATTATTGTTATTAAATATACATATTAAACAAAATAAGGAACATATTTGTTTTAAATAATTTAAAAGTACAACTATAGTATACAATTACTATACTAATATTTACATTAGAGGCCGACCGATATGGGTTTTTTGGGGACGATACCAATACCGATATTAGGGAGTAAAAAAAGGATGATATCGATATATCGGCCGATATTCTTTGTGTATATTATAGTACAGTACCAGTCAAAAGTTTGGACACTTTCCTGTGTCCAAACATTTGACTGGTACTATATTTAGAATACAGTATATACATAAACAGAATATATATATACACAAACAAATTTTTTGCAATGATCCCTCAAATGTGGTGATCAAACACTTATAATGATGTGACGGAGATACTTAATGGAGGCAGGGCATTTAACAATTTAACAATAAACTTTATTATCCAAAATGAGTCTGACATCAGTGCACTGAACAGTAAAGTTTAAGTTTATTCAACTTTAATTCAATTCAATTCCATTCAACTTTATTCCGTTGAAGTTTATTTCACTTCGGAACATTCATTCACGGATTTGCGCTACTGTCTTCACACACAGACGAAACTTACTAGAGAAGTGTGAAGTGTGACATAATATACCTCTGTAAATAAATACAATATAAATTCATGTCTCGCACACTTTAATGCCCTTTGAATGTAACGTGTACATTCCCTTGGAACTGGAATCATGGCGGAATTTCATGTGAAGTCCACTTCGCAGGGCACTTAAGGTCGAATAAAACCACGCTTGAATGCTGCTGCCTGAACAAGAGACCTCCTTACTGAAGTGAAAGTGTTGACTGGTGTCACTATCTCACGAACGGAAGATATGGCCGTTCAAAGTTTCAATGGTTTTCCATAGACTTGAGCTTTAAAGCATTTCATCCAGGTCGCCAGTAGCAAACAATGGAGCGCGCTCTGCTGGACAAACTAAGTAATTACACCATTTCAAGCATTTTATCTGCGTTATATGTTCTGTAAAAAAATGTTTCATATCAGCGGCATATTCGTCGATACCGATATATTGGCGACAGGCTCATATCGGCCGATAATATCGGCAAAACGATATATCGGTCGGGCTCTAATTTACATCTTCATTTATTCATCTTCATTTTATTTCCAGTTTGACTGCAGAAAATATATGCACTGCGGGTTTCAGACCAAAGCGCAGTACTTTGTTAATTTACTGTACATGCGTGCAGTTCACGATACAGCATTTCAACGTCTCAAAGTGGCTTGATTCATTTATTGCGAAGTAAGATGCAGAACAATCATGTCACGGGCTGCACGCACTTCACTCTGAAATCTGCAGCACATCTGTTTATTTTATTAAATCACAGGCATTCCGCAATATCGAGTTCATTTCGATATATATCATGCAACCCTAACAATGTCCAAGCTGCGCTTTTCCATACAATGAAAATGAAAGGTGATTACAGCTGTCAAAATCGCCAAGGCAAGACTTTCATTGAAAAACTAATTTATTGTATAATGAATCTATTCCAGATGACTCAGAATAAAGTGCAGGAGTCATATGGACTACTCATATGATGCTTTACAGTGCTTTTTGTAGTTTGATGGGTCCAGTCACCATATACTTTCATTATATGGAAGAGAGCAGCTCAGACATTCTGATAAACATCTCTTTTGGGGTTCCACAGAAGAAAGTCAAATTATTTTGGAACAACATTAACTACTTGAGATGACTATCCCTTTAAGATAAATAAATAAGATAAAAATAAAACAAGAGAGCGCACAAAAAGGAGCAAATTGAGCTTGAAGCAATTGAAAGACAACATGAAAGAGCTTTAACACTGTTGCAGTCAAATTTCAGTGGGCAAAGTAGGTTTTTCTCATTTACAAACAGCTCAGACAATACATCTCAGGAAGACCAAAATATGGAGGATAATAAAAGAAGCAAACAATAAAAGATGAAATTTATGTGTACCTCAGGGACTCCCAGTCTACGACATGCAGCAATGAAGTTTTCGACATTGAGGCGGCACTTGGCAGCACTCAGCTTTGGCTGAACAGATAGAAATATTGCACATACATTAATTAGAAAGCACTTCAAGAACAGCCTGCTAGTAATCCAGCTGATCCAGGATCAGCCTTCTTCAAATATGGATAAATATGGATTACACATAAAGATCCAGGCATAGTGCTTGTTTTCTGAGATACTAGATTATGTTTTGGCCATAATGAAAATAAGATCTAAGTATTAGCTCACCACTGCCGGTGAGGGGATGTGGATGATTGACACAGAACGAGGTCGCACGTGATTGGCCAACTGGCAGAGAACTGTGCCATTGGACAACGCCTCTCCCAGATCCTCAGGCAGAGAGATCTTCAGACGTGACTCCAGAGTCTAGCAGAGAGACAAGGAAAAAGTGAGACTACTTGGATGAAAAAAAAAATATATATACACTTTTAAACCTAACAATCAGATCTCTGGAGGGAATTTTCTTGGAAGATACACATCACTTTTTCAAAACACCGGAGATCAAATCAGAACACATCACTTATAGAACAGCTGAATGTTGTTGGAGAAAATCAGGCAAATCATGCATTTTAAAACTCCTGTCCAAGCCTTAAACAATACTGGACTACAATATATATATAGAAATATATATATATATAAATTTTTTGGGACACTCCTAGTGAGCTGAAAATGTAGCTATTGGTAAAAATACTTTCTTATTTTTAAGAAATCAAAATGTTCTTATTTTCAAAGTCTCTTTGCTCACCAAGGCTGCATTTATTTGATTAAAAACATTAAGATTGTGATATATACTCTAATATGTTGATTTGTCACCAAGACACATTTCTTCTTATCCATGTTGAAAACAGTTGTGCTGTTTAATATTGGAAACTGTGATACTATTTTTTTCAGGACTATTTAATGAACAGAAAAAAAAGGCCTTCATTTAAAATAATAAATATATTACATTGTTATAAAAACTTTCTATCACTTTTTTATCTAATCTACGCACCTTGATAAAAGTATTAATTTCTTTTAAAAAAAATCTTAATGACCCCAAACTTTTGAAAATAAGTGTGTCAGAAAAGCTAGAGATGGTGAGATGAATAATACAGAATGCCTCTTTACTTTGCGCAGCTGCAGGATGTCTGTTCTCTCCTCTCGAGGGGATCTGAGTGTGGAGCGGGATTCACTGCGGCCAGACTCCGCCAAACTGTTTCCTGATCCTGAGAGAAAGAGACAACATATATTATTGACCAAATCAAGAAAATAGCTCCTATATTCCTAGACTTCCGTCCGTCCGTCTGTCTGTCGTGGCCTAATGGTTAGAGAGTCGGACTCATAACCCAAAGGTTCCGGGTTCACGTCTCATAGTGTGTGTGTGTGTGTATGTGTGTGTACCCGTCTTGACGTTGCAGCGTGAGGATGCGCGGAATAAGAAGCTGTTGGGTTTGGGAGCAGAACCTGTAGGAGAACAGGGCTTTGCAGAGGACGCATCTGGAACATGATACAAACATGATTCATGATTCATTAAATACTGAAGTTACATTCATTAAGACTGGGTATGTACCAATACAGTTGACGTTAATAAAACAAAAGTGTAATCAATACATTGTGTCTATATTATATTTTATTTAGGACAGAGAAGAATTGGTCCCCCAGCTGAGCCTGGTTTCTCACAAGGATTTTTTTCTCCATTTCTATTAACTGATGGAGTTTGGGTTCCTCTCCACTTGCTTAGTTAAGGATTACAAAGACCCTTAATATTCAGTTATCATATTATCATTGTCTTCAGCAGAGATGCTTTTAGCTGAATTTAACTTGTTTCATAATTGATCAACTTTACACAGTTACTGAACGGACTTGAGCAGAATAATTACACTATTATCTTGTTAGAGTTGCTTTAAAGCAGAATGTGGATTTGTTTTATATTTGATGAAGTTTGCATGACTGATTCTGTTATTTTCCTGTTTATTACTGTAAAGCTGCTTTGAAACAATATGTACTGTATAAAGTACTACTGTATATAAATAAAGGTGAAAAGACTAGACTTGACTTATATACAAACTATATTAAATTACTCTCAACAACAACAACAACAACAACAAACACCCAAGCACAACAATCAAATCCCTGTCAAAAAGTGTCAAAGCACTTATGAAACCGCACTGCCCTCTGGTGGTCACAGTGCTTTTGGAGGGTTTATTTAAAAATAAAAATAAAAAATAGAATTCATTTGAGGGACTGTTGAGGACGGTCTTTCACAGAGCATGTTCTTTGCCACAGTTTCTTCAAACTAGGGTGCCTCAGCAAACTTCCAAGGGGGCATCTCTCTTATTTTTTAAACAAGACAAAAAGCATTAAAATAAGCTAAATGCATGACTGAAAAGTGTCAGGTAAATTACTTTTATCTAAATTTTTTTAATTGGTTAAAAAAAAGTGGGATCCCTGAAGAACTTTCAGCTCGTAAATTCAATTATTTTAATTATAATTATTTTAGTGACTTAATTCACAGGAACTAGGACTGCCTATAAATTAAACTACATTTTTGCATGAATGCAAAACAATTTCCCAAGCAGATCCACAACAGGTAAAAGTTGGTCATGTGGATTTGCAGCACTGACCAACAGAAAGCAGCCTAATTTGAAAGTGACTTCTGCGTGAGTGATGAAGAAAAAGAAAAAAATAAGAAAGATCTTAAGTGCTATTTTTCATTTGTACTGTCTATTAATAGCGTGATGTAAGCTAAAAGCGACTGAAGCATCTTGGTACCTGTGCGACTGATGGAGCGTTGTAAAGACCCCGATTGAGAGGATGGAGAAACCTGATCTACACTCTGACAGGAAGAGAGAGAAGGAAGCATTAAACTCTCATGTATGATTAAAACACTTCAGCATGTCTAACAGAATGAGGTGGAGGTGCAGAGTAAATGTGAAGCACTCACTGCACATCTCTGCTTCAGGCCATTGGGTGGAGAGTTGCTATCAGAATCACCACTAGAGGGACACAGAGATCAACAATCAACTGACTGTAAACAAACTACAAAAGCATTTTAACTTCTAGACAGCTACAAAGCAAAATTGTAATACTACAACCACACCATGCCCGTTTCACGAAGGTAAATACTTTCAATGATTCAAGACTCTAAATGTGCTTTAAGATACTAACGAAGTAAAGGCACGCGACAGCAGGTAACAGTGGTTTCCTTTACAACCACAAGGCCTTTGATGATACAACACCAGAAAGGAAATAAAAGAGGCCAGTTTATGCACTTTATACCCATCATGTGCTTTTGAAGATTCTTTATTGCTTGCTATGCATTAGCAAACAGGCTTGTTAGTTCTATCGCTTTTAAGGCCTAACAGATTATTATAATTTTGTCTTACCCTGAAACACTTCCTGTTCCTCCATGCTTTGTCGTCATCGCCAAGTTACTTCCTGTTTTTACAGTCATCTTCTGCAAACTGTAAGACATCAAACGCTTATTAGTCAATAGCCTCCTGATACAGAAGAAAAGCAGACAAGACTTTGTTCTTACAAGTACAGGCATTCTGGGAGAGCCCCTCTGATGTTCTCCTTCTGGCTATACTTTCAATGATTCAAGACTCTAAATGTGCTTTAAGATACTAATGAAGTAAAGGCACGCGACAGCAGGTAACAGTGGTTTCCTTTACAACCAAAAGGCCTTTGATGATACAACACCAGAAAGGAAATAAAAGAGGCCAGTTTATGCACTTTATACCCATCATGTGCTTTTGAAGATTCTTTATTGCTTGCTATGCATTAGCAAACAGGCTTGTTAGTTCTATCGCTTTTAAGGCCTAACAGATTATTATAATTTTTTTCTTTTTGATGCCATATCACCCATTGTGTCGAATTTCACATTCATTCAATCCCATCAGCCACTCACGTGCTAGCTCGGTCTCTCTGCTGTTGGGCTCTCTCTCTCTCCTGCCAGATGAGCAGGTTTCCAGGTCTCCTTCTCTCTTCTAAAGTGGGACTGGATGGTGAGCCGGAGTCTGAACCATCTCCAATCACAAATATCCTGAAAGACAGTGAGAGAGATTTACGTCTTTATTTATTTTTGTCTGGAATCTTTTTCTCAAGAATGTTCACCAAAAAAGGTAACTCAATATAACTTTTTCTGAAGAAATTGCGGCACTTTATTAAGTCACCACCACTATGCAAGGGTGTTGTGGGCTGTTGCTGAAGTGTTTTGTGTGGTTTTTAGTCATTGCTGTGCAGTTTCTAGGGTGTTCTGGGTGATTATTTACTGACTCAAGTCAAAAGAGTATCTATCATTTTCTGGTCCCTAAATAGAAGTCAATTTAGTCAAGGGGATTTTTTGTCCATTTTAAATCGCCCACCTTATGTCTGATTGCTTAAAAACATAATAGCACACCTCTCCACAACAAGCCACATGATTTGAGGTATCACTTACAGTTAGGAGTTCAAAGGAGTCTGAACCATCTCCAATCACAAATATCCTGAAAGACAGTGAGTGAGATTTACGTCTTTATTTATTTTTGTCTTGAATCTTTTTCTCAAGAATGTTCACCAAAAAAGGTAACTTAATATAACTTTTTCTGAAGAAATTGCGGCACTTTATTAAGTCACCACCACTATGCAAGGGTGTTGTGGGCTGTTGCTGAAGTGTTTTGTGTGGTTTTTAGTCATTGCTGTCCAGTTTCTAGGGTGTTCTGGGTGATTATTTACTGACTCAAGTCAAAAGAGTATCTATCATTTTCTGGTCCCTAAATAGAAGTCAATTTAGTCAAGGGGATTTTTTGTCCATTTTAAATCGCCCACCTTATGTCTGATTGCTTAAAAACATAATAACACACCTCTCCACAACAAGCCACATGATTTGAGGTATCACTTACAGTTAGGAGTTCATGAATTATGGTAATTAAATAAAATGATATATATATATATATATATATTATTTTTTTAAAATCTGAAATGACCTTTTACTCTGAATATTTTTAGTGTCCTTTTAGAGTTGAATGATTTGGCACACATTTTCACTCTTTTTGACCCCTTCAGTACGACTTTAAAATAATAAATGTTGTTGTTGTTGATTATTTTCTAAAAAAAAAAAAAAAAGCATTAAATAAAACAAGTAATATATTTAAAGGGGGTTGCTGCTGCCTCATATAATGTTCCCATGTTATAAGAGACTCAAGCTCACAGCACAGATGGAGTTTCTGTGTAAAGCAGCATTTACTGTGAACCGAGCCACTCCAAGACACTGAAAAAACTGAACCATGATCTGCTTGCATGAACACGCTTCAGTGCTGAGCTGAAACATGCAGTACATATATTTAAAGCTGCAGTCCGTAACTTTTTTTGGTTAAAAATGATCCAAAATCAATATTTGAGCAAGTACATAACCAGCCAGTGTTCAAAACTATTGCCTTACTTTAGCCCGATTCACAACGGTTAGCTTATAATAATGTTTTCTAATTTGTGTGGTACGGGCAGGTTTTCGCGGGAAATTCGAGCATGCCGCTGCGTCATTACATCACGTCTGTAAACATAAAGAAGTTGTCCCGGCTACTAGGCTATCGCATGTGAGGATCCTGCAGGTGGCCAATCGTTTATAGCCTTTTCTCACAGCAGCCGGAATAATTAAATGTATCATTTTGATGGCGGATTGTAATCCAGAAAGGATTATGGGTTTATGAAACACATGTGAATGAAATTAAATTATATTCCAGTTATAAATGTGCTTCTGATTACAGATAGCCTGGGATTACACAAGATTTGTATTTTAAAGACAACCAGTTCGAAGGGAGCATAGTTTGCTTTTTGGGTTAAAAGAATTTCTTAATATTAAATTCGAGTGGTATGACAATTAGAGATTAGACTGTCCAGAAATTGAAATCTACACGCTAATACACACTATACACATAGGCACGCAATGCTGATGTTGTTAACATTAACAATTTGAGAATAAAGTATAACAATAATAATAATTTGCACGGTTTGATGTGATATGAGCTAATTTAGATTAAACCACCATTGGTAGCACGATTTATTGTAATGCTTTTTTCCTCAGTTGGTCAGAACAAACGTGGAAGACTTGTTACTTGTTCAGATGACAATACTCGGTGAAAATTCTTATTTGGGTCATATATTCCAAGACGTAGGCTAGAATCTGTGAGTGCAAAGTACAGTAAATATCCACACTGGTGCGGTGACTGACTGCCACACATACTCTTCAGAACATTAGATTCATCCGCGCTGGATCCGTGCCAGAGTACAACCCACACAAGCTAGATAATTCCGCACACAGCTGCAATTGCAGGTTTTCAAACAGAGATGGCGACAAAGCGGCAAAACTTACGGACTGCAGCTTTAACTAAGGTGCAGCTTTTGCAATGTGAAAATCATGATATTGATTTCATTTTATATATTGTGCAGGCCTAGAAGCATGGAAGAATGTAACTATTATTTTTTATTAATATTTTGTTCTATTTTTTACAGTAAAAAAAAGAAAAATATCTTTAATTTGGCTGCTGTTATAACAGAATAAAGCAGATGAGTTTACTGAGTAACTGACAGTAAGATACTCAATTACACTGAAACTGTGGGAGGAAACTCGCATTACATATATTGACTTTTCCCAGCACTGCCTCACAGATTGACCTTGTGCAATCAAAGTGGAGGAGGGATCCAGTCTAATTAAGAGACTGTTTTTCACAGCAACTGTTTAAGCATGTATTATAATCAACTGAAGGACGTCACTGTGGCCTTCAAATCACACAGGCACAGGAGAAACAGGTAATTGTAATTCTGACTGTCTGCTGCTTTTTTTCTACCTCTATTTTTCTCTATAAATGAACAACTCTGCACATCCTCTCCATCTTGGAGCACCTTTGGTTCGTTGACTTATTCCACACCCCAAAGAGAGCTACTGGAAATGTTCCGGCCTGCTGCCATGAGACAGTACAATGTCTTCCTCTCCTCCATTTATCATGCCCATCCACACATTACGTACTGTAGCACGAGAATGGATCCTTCCCAGCTGTATTCAAATGCATTCAAATTCGGACACTTTTTTTGTTATGTCTTCGTACTCTTAGTTTATCCTGCATCGTCTCATTTGAATGCAGTATGTCTACATGACTGATGTTTCTTCATGGCCAACACTGAGTGCGGATCTCCGATGAAAAATCGAGCAGATCAAGCAGAAACTATTTGCAATGTTTGTAAAATAAACGTATCTAACACAAGCCGCTGTGTAAGTTTACCTGATACCACACACACAAGCACAGGTCAGTTTGAGTATCTAGTGTCTGTAGGTCTAAAAGCTCCACTATCAGCCACCTAACAGGCTGGTCAGATAAGCTAGTATACTGCTGAATTGGCATTTTATGTGGGTTAAAATGCATATCATTTTCTATTTCTGAGAGTTCTGGGGGGCTCTTTTGTATGTGAGGACCCTTCAGAGACATTCTCCATTTTAATAATAATAGCAGGTTTTGTAAGCAATGTGTGTATTTGCAAACAGATGTGAACATGTGCATAAGCCCTTACCTGCTGCCTGTAGATTCAGGGCTCTGGGAGGGTGTGCTGCTGGTACTTTCACTCTTTTCCTGTCATGGAGAGAGGGGATATCATTTTAATTTGACATTACATCAACATAATTTTTACCTTATGACTTCTACACTAACAATCAAAAGTTTGGGGTGAGTAAGCTTTTTTATTTTTTAGTAATGAACGAATGCTAAAAGAAATAAGTAAATGAAGAATCCACAACCCTTCATTTTTTTGCGTTTTGTTGTAGCAGCCTTATGTTAAAACTGCTTTAAATAACTTTTTTTCCCACATCAATCTACACTCCATATACCATATTGACAAAGCAAAAACAGAACTGTCACAACTTTGTAAATTTATAAAAAAAAATAACTGAAATAAGTACATTGCATTACATTAACTCAGTACTTAGCTGAAGCACCTTTACAGCCTTAAGTATTTTTGGGTATGATGCAACAAGCTTTGCTCATTAGCATTTGTCAATTATCTGCCTTTCTTCTCCTCACCTCTTCACCTCTCAGGCTCTGTCAGGTTGGATGGGGGCAGACGCACATTTTCAGGTTTCTCCAGAATTATTTGATTGGGTTCAATCCCAGGCTGTGGCTGGGCCATTCAAGGACATTCCCAGAGTTGTCTAAAGCCACTCTTGCTGTGTGCTTAGGTTCATTGTCCTGTTGGAAGGTAAACCTTCTGCGTCTGAGGTTCTGAATGCTCTGGACTAGGTTTTTATTAAGGCTATCTCTATATTTTGGTGCATTGAGCTTTTCTTCTACTCTGACGAGTTCCTCAGTCACTGCCACTGAAAAACAGCCCCTCAGCATGAGGCTGCTACCAGCACACTTTACTTTTGGGATAGTACTCTGCAGGTGATGAGCAGAATTGGTTTCCTTCAAACATGATGCTTAGATTTGAGGTTCATCAGACCAGAGAATCTTGTTTCTCAGAGTCTGAGGGTCCTTTAGTTGCTTTTTTGCAAATTCCAAGTGTGTTTTCATGTGTCTTCACTGAAGAGAGGATTGAGTCTTGCCGCACCGCCATAAAACCCAAATCGATGGAGTGTTGCAGTGGTGTTTGTCCTTCTGTAGTTTTCTCCCATCTCCACATATGATCATGGAGCACAACTAGAGTGACTATCAGGTTTTTGGTCACCACACTAACCAAAGCCCTTCTCCATCGATTGCTCAGTTTGGCCAGGAGGCCAGCTCTAGGAAGAGTCCTGGTTGTTTCAAACGTCTTCCATTAAAGGGTAACAGAGACTACATGCTTCTGTGGCCCTTCAAATGAAGCAGTTTTTTCCTGAACTCCTCCCCAGATGCGTGTTTGATGCAATCCTGTTTCTGAGCTCTACAGGCAGTTATTTTGACTTCAGGGCTTGGTTTTTGCTCTGATATGCATTATCAGCTGTTAGACCTTTTATTAAGACGTGTGTTTTTTTAAAATCATACCCATTCAATTGAATTTGCCACAGGTTATCTTCACTTAAAGTGTAGTAACATCTACAAGTAATATGAATGCTCCTGAGCTAAATTTCAACTGTTTGAATACTTATGCAATGGATTCATTTAAGTTATTTATTTTTAATAAATTTGCAAAGATGTTAAAAACCTGTTTTTTGCTTTGCCATTATGGTGTATGGAGTGTAGAATGATGTGGGAAAAAAGTAATTTAAAGCAGTTTAACATAAGGCAGCAACATTACAAAACGTGAAATAAATGAAGGGGTCTGAATACTTTCGCAAGGCACTGTATATATATATATATATATATATATATATCATGGTTTCCAAAATAATATTAAGAAGCACAACTGTTGACAGCAATTATAACAATATTAAATGTTTCTTGAGCTCCAAATCAGCATATTAGAAGGATTTCTGAAGGATCAAGTGACACTGAAGACTGCAGTAATGACTGCTGAAAATTCTGCTTTGACATTACAGGAATCATTGACATTTTAAAATATATTCAAATAGAAAACAACAAATAAAATAGTTATCTTAATTGGTAAGAATATTTCACAACATTGCCGTTTTATTGTTTTCCTGTTTTGATCAAATAAATGCAGCATTTGTGAGCAAAAGAGACTAAAAATCTTATAGAACACTTAAATGGTAGTTTATATGTCTGAAAAACATATTCAAAATGTAGAGTGTTAGTTAACTTAGAGGTGCATATTATTTTTCCCCTATGTAAAACAGTTTTAACCCTAAAGAAATGAAAAGTGCTATTGACAGCCATCTTCAGATCACATGACCAACTGAATATTTCTCACTTCATCAGCATTAACCCCCTAATATCACACACTTTCAGTTGTGCAATGAATCACAGATGACAAACATGCCATCACAAAAATGTGGTATTTCTACAAAAGCTACACATTTTCATCAATTTAAATACAACCTGACTGCAGTTGGTACCTTAATGTACTCAATATGTACCCTACACTAAAATGTAAAAATATCTAAAAAATATCTCTTTAGCTCTGTGTATGTAAATGGCTACCTTTAGTGTCAACATTACCGCAGCAACAGAAACCTGTCTGAATGACTTTCATTTCCTCATAAACTGATTTGAATAAGTCCGTGCTTCTTACTTTTCATCCTCTCAACAATCATTTTAAGTCATCAAGTAGTCTCATCTACCAGCCAGTGATTCACACCTACTGGTATTACCATGCTTGAGGTGGTCTTTGTTCTGACTGAGGGAAGTCAGATTACTAACAGCTGCATGTAAACACGGCTAATGACATTGCTAACCATATTTTTTGGTTGCCAATAGCTGTCAGTATAGATCTTCAACTTTCAAGGCCACTGGAGCATCCACCAGCACAATACAGGGTACCATTTGGAAAAGGGCCAAAAACAAAAGCCCTGAGTGCACCTTTAATGTTCAGTGTACTGCTTGTGTCACTGCAGTAAATCCTCCTCACCTGTGGGAGCTCTGTAAGTGGAGGGTGACACCGCTCCTCTTCTTCCTCCGTTACACTGTTGCCTATAAAATTCACTTGCTCCAGGTCTCCATTCACTACAGAAAGGACAAAGAGTTTTAGAAATGTTTTATCACTGACAACCAGTGGCCATCTAGATTTAGAGCAGCCTTTTTGGCTCCAAGGCCCCCACAGTCCACAACAACATTTGAAGTCCCCGTGATTTTCACAATTTCTACATGATAAAATAATTTATAGCTTTGCATAACCACAAAAATGTATATTCAGAAAACAGTGAAATATCCCAATTATTTTATTTTGTTTCTTTTGTTTGTTTTTTATTTTATTTTTTACCACAAAAATGTACATTCAGAAAATGTAGAAAAATTCCAATTGGAGTATTTTATTTTGTTTTGTTTACCACAAAATATACATTCAGAAAACAAAGGAAAGAAAAATTATTTTCTTGTGTTTAGTTTTTTTCTTGTTTTCGTTTCTTTTCTAGATCTACAAATCAAACAATTCTTCATATATCCAGGTTTTCCAACACTGTAGGAATCCTGATTCGTTGAAGACATAAGCACTATTAAGTGGGTGAATTAAAATAAGAAACATTTTTAGTTGTTTTAGCTTATTTTATTTCCTGTTTTGTCTTGTTTTAAATTCTGTAAGTCATCCTGAAGCCCCCTTGGATGTTTGGCCCCGTGGTTTAGAACCACTGATCTAGAGAGTCCATTAACATTACCTTTGGGTGTATCTAGCAATATATTTCTCTCCTCTTCCTCCTGAAAGTTTGTGCGTTCGCGGGAAATGTCCGTCAATCGCAGCGACCGTTCCGAGAAATCATCAGCAGACTCAAATAAAACAACACAGACACACAGCTGTTTAAAATGACACTCAATAAGCCTTTAGCAACCAGGGAATTAATGCTTAAATTCACAGCTCTTTATACCTCATTTCCTGACCATCTTTTGCTACCGCTGTCCACACTGTTAAAGCCAGAATCCAGGCCACCATACTGACCGGGGAAGAGGTCCTGATCCAGACTACACAGACCACACGCATAAAGAGAAGCATGAGTAGAGTTTTCACTGATAGAGGCCATTCAAACTTTTCAACACTCTAAGACCTCTCGTCCTTGACGATCCCTCACCAGCTGTTGAAGGCGGTGGGCCGCAGAGCTTTTTCAAACTGGTCCTGAGTCCTTTTGCAGGCCTCCATGTTCAGATATTTAAAGATGTGGAACTTTCCTTTGGAGCAGATCTGGGCGGGGGGCATTTGGAGGGGGTTGTTGTCAAGAATGATGCTTTGGAGGTGCCGGAGATGACGGTAGCACACAGGCACGTGCGATATGCGGTTACACGACACATCCAGACGGACAAGCGGCAATTCTGACAGCTCTGAGATGAGAGAAGAGTCAATCTACAATATACACTGGTCCTAAAAACTATTCATTAATGCGTGAATGTCACAAATCAAGTGACAAGTCACAAATTAAAACATGACTCTTCCGAGTCACAAAAAAAGTCATAAGGGTCAGTTTAAAAAAAAAATGATACATCAAAGCTGAATAAATAAGCTTTCCATTGATGTATGGTTTGTTAGGATAGGACAATATTTGGCCGAGATACAACTATTTGAATATAGGGAATCTGAGGGTGCAAAAAAATCGAAATACTGAGAAAATCACCTTTAAAGTTGTCCAAATGAAGTTCTTAGCAATGCATATTACTAATCAAAAATTAAGTTCTAATATATTTATGGTAGGAAATTTACAAAATATCTTCATGGAACATGATCTTTATTTAATATCCTAATGATTTTTGGCATAAAAGAAAAATCAATAATTTTGACCCATACACTGTATTTTTGGCTATTGATAAATATACTCATGCAATTTAAGACTGGTTTTGTGCTCCAGGGTCACATATTTGCAATGACTTTTAGCCAGCAAAGTCTTCAAATTCATAAATGTGTCTTATCAAAGTAACCATGAGTGTAGTTCTGCACATTAACCATTAAAGGGGTCATATGATGCTGCTAAAAAGAACATTATTTTGTGTATTTGGTGTAATGAAATGTGTTTATGCGGTTTAAGGTTAAAAAAACACATTATGTTCCACATACTGTACATCAGTTTCTCCTCTATGCCCCGCCTTTCTGAAACGCATCGATTTTTACAAAGCTCATCGGTCTGAAAAGCGAGGTGTGCTCAGATTGGCCAGCTATCCAGTGCGTTGTGATTGGCCCCTTACCATATTGTGATGCCATGTCCCGGCCGGTGCGACGAGACAAAAACATTAAAACCCACTTATGCAAATCTTCCTACATCGTGAGGTAGACATGTGGGGGCGTGTTAAAACAAGGAGTTTTAGGTAGGCGTGGTTGACTCTTAACTTTTATAAAGAATATCTCTTTGGATTTGAGACTTTAGTCTTTGCAACTTTACAGATCTTCTTTATGCACCAAGAGCTTGTAACACAAAGAGAAAGGAAAAATTTAAATCGCATCATATGACCCCTTTACCACAGGAAGTGACCAAATTCAGTAAAGTAAATCAGTTGTTTTATCATTTAAAATGAAAAAGATTATTTATATATATATATATATATTGCTTGAAATAATGATCTTCAATGACCTTCACACACTTATTTAAGTGTGGTTTAAGTGTCCAAATATTTTTTTATTAATCTGAAGGAGAAGTAAGCTTGCTATAAAAGCCTCCGACAACCACAAAACACATTGGCTTTTGGGATGTTTGTTAATTTAGAGAGGTCACCAATTTTTTGTGATATTTCAAACAACATCTCAATCTCCGTAATACTGCAAGATAACACACTATTCCTTTATGTCAGCGGTTCTCAATTCCAGTCCTCGCGTACCCCCGCTCTGCACATTTTGTATGTTTCTCTTATTGCTTCAGACGTTTGTTATATTTGACTGTAAGTGCCCTACGATGTGGACATTACCGGATATTCCGCCATGATTCCAGTTTGAAGGGAGCATATATGTTTCACACAAAGGGCATTTAAGTGTGCGAGACATGAATTTAAATTGTATTTATTTACAGAGGTATATTATGTCCCACTTCACGCTTCTCTAGTAAGTTTTGTTTGTGTGTGAAGACGCTGCAGGCTTAGGGAGTAGGGAGCAATGGACACTGTGTAGGGACCATGTCAATCGGAAGACAGTTGCTTTATGTAATAAGGCCTAGAAAATATGATTGAGATACCCACCTTCTGGTAAAGTTGGAAGCTGATTTCTTCTCAGATTTAAATCCCTTAAACATTCTAACTGGCCGAGCTCAACAGGAAGTGACTGCAGCTCATTACAGCTCACATCCTGATGGAGAAACAGACAGTGAAAGGAAGGAGCAGTGAGAAAGATGAAGGTATGAAAGAAATTATAAAACAGGGACTGAATATTGCGCATACACTACTGTTCAAACATGAATACTTTATTGAGCAAAGGAGCATTAAATTGATCAAAGGTAAGAATAAAGACATTTATTTCTATTTTAAATAAATCTTTTGACCTTTCTATTTAGCAAAAAATCATGAAAAAATATGCATCACGGTTTTCACAAAAATATGGATGGATATAATTCTAAAGACTGAATCAAAGGTTGCTGAAAATTCTGTTTTGCCATCACATGAATAAGTTACATTTTAAAAGATGTTAAAATAGGAAAAAGTTGTTTTAAAAATGTAAAAAATATTTTTACAACATTGCTGTTTTCACGGTATTTTTAATCAAATAAATGTATCCTTGGTGAGCGTGAGAGATTTCACACCACAGACAGCTGTCAGAAATTTACAGTCATTAATAACTGTGTTTGTGTGACCGTTTTTGACATGGTTTAACTATGCTAACTAAACTACAAATTTTAAAAAAAACGTCCTCAAAAATATCGTGAAACGCTTGTGAGAACAGTTGAGATGTTCTTATAGAGTGCTACAGCTGTGACGTCAAAACCTGGAATAGTAATTCACTGTGGGTTCCCTAAAAATTTCCCTGTGGGTTTTTATACGTTTTTTTTTTTTCTTCTCAATTTATGAGTATAACGAGGTCTATGATCGATATAAACTGAAGATACTTGGATGTTTTGTTCTTCAACGTAAATTACAGTCACTCATACTGAATTCTGATGAAGTCATGAATAAAAAAAAAAACCATTATAAAAAAAAAAAACCATAGGAAAATCTCAAGGGAATCCATAGCAAATTAGTCATCCTGGTTTTGACATCAACCAGTTTGTGTGAGGGGGAGGGTTAGGATTTAGCAGATCAGCTCTGTATACAAAGCTTTGTCCATAAGGTGCCTTTAAAATGAAGATGAGGGTATATCTGTCAGTTCTACGTACCAGTTGTCGCAGGTGTATGAGTGTGTGTATGGAGGCCGGTATGACTGATAACTTGTTGTTGCTGACGATGAGCACCCGCAGGAGAGGGAGCTGACATACTGACAGCGGTAGACTGGACAGCTGGTTACGACTACACCACACACACAGAAAGAGAGAGAATTCAATTGACCAGTACAAAAGACTGACTTTTTACTGTATTTTTACTAAGATTTACTGTATATACAATCCTTCAAACCAGCTGAAATTTCACTCAGGGTGACCTGATTATTTTGTGTACATTACCATCCAAAAGTTCAGGGTCAGTTTTTTAAATATTTTTGAAAGAATCTTATGCATCTTCTTACCAAGGTCAAAATTAGGGGTGCAACGGTTCAATTTACTCACGGTTCGGTTTGTATCCCGGTTTTAGCGTCGCGGTTTCGGTACGATTCGGTACGTGGTATGTTAATATAGGGAAAAAACTATATTGTCAAATAAAAATAATGAAGATAACAAATAATCTAACTACAAGCAACAGCACAAATAAATACAATAGAGCAAAGCAACAAATAAAATAAACTGTGCTTTTCAGGTTTTTAGGTAGGTCTAACATTAGTTTTTAGGTACAGAAATTGAATAAAGTAATCAAATGTAAAATAACATTGCATATTTGACTGTATAAATTAAAGATTAATCCTTATTAAAGTTACAAAAGTTATTCAATCAAGAGCAGTTTAAACACAGATAGCAACGTGTGCTGTTCAGGTCTCACCTGCGCTATCAACACGTGATGACGGCATAAATGAGTTATTCCAACATACAGCACTCGCATTGAACAAAGAGTGACTGGTTTGTCCACGTATTGTTTTTTTTCTCTCATCGCTCTTGTTGTAATTTATTGGGAAGCCAGAATTTGTATCCATCAACAGAAACATGCATTAGCCGAACTCTAACAAACCATATTACAGATGCATTGTCAGATTTAAGTTAAACCACGGTCTGCATGCCGAACTGTGTGTGGAGAATGGTACGGTTCGATTTTTTACCGAGAACCGTTGCCCCCCTAGTCAAAATACAGTTGAAAACAGTAAAATACTGTGAACTATTATTACAATTTAAAATAGCTGGTCTCTATTTGAATATAGTTTAAAATATTATTCAATCCTGTGATGGTAAAGCTACATTTTTAAGCAATTTTGTGGAAATGGTGCTACATTTTTTTCAGAATTCTTTGATAAATAGAAACTTGAAAAGAACATCATTTATTTGAGATGAAATTATTTTATTGTGAATGTACGGTGGCCGAGAGGTGCAGAACAAATCACAATTCTGAAAACAAAATAACAAATTACAAACGCAAATGCAAGTCTACAAAACAAAATAACAATTCAGAAAGCACAACAACAATTCAGAAAACATTATAACAAGTCAGAAAACACAACGACAATTCAGACAAACCGGAAAAGGTAGGTATAGTTTAGGTGTAGGGAGGGCTTTATTGTACCAATAAGGTGGCATCCATTTAATAATTAAAATTATAATTTACACTCAATACGTTATTATTGTATACTGTTTTATAATGTACTACAATACTGAAGTGCAGATAATTGCCACTATTTGCAACAAGTAGTATACTTGATAGTAGAAATCCTGCTATTTTAACAGTGTAAATAGGTATTTGCACTGTAAATAGCATATTGCTAAAAATACTATTTCCACTTAGTGTAAATAGAATCCATTGCTAATACGAGATTTGAAAAGGGAGGAAAAAAAGTTCAGCAAAAGGCGGGATCGAACCCGGGTCGATCACGTCAAAAAGCCAAAGTCAAACGCTTATCTGCACCACTGGGGCTGATGAATTTCAGTTACTTTTAACTAAATATAAATAGACACCCCGTATTTTTTTATTCCATAGTAAGGGCAATTCATAAAATACATTTAAACTGAGCTACTTTAATACCATCTCTGAACTTTCTACCACGACTCTGCTGTTCTTCGGCTGGTTCTTCCTGTATACGTTGATTGACAGATGTCGTCCAGTCAGCGGTGAGTAATCCCAAACCAATGGCGCTGTTTCAAACTATACCTACCTCTACCGGTTTGTCTGAATTGTCGTTGTGTTTTCTGACTTGTTAATTTGTTTTCGGATTTGTCGTTGTGTTTTCTGACTTGTTATTTTGTTTTCGAATTTGTCGTTGTGTTTTCTGACTTGTTAATTTGTTTTCGGATTTGTCGTTGTGTTTTCTGACTTGTTATTTTGTTTTCGAATTTGTCATTGTGTTTTCTGACTTGTTATAATGTTTTCTGAATTGTTGTTGTGTTTTCTGAATTGTTATTTAGTTTTTTAGACTTGCATTTGCGTTTGTAATTTGTTATTTTGTTTTCAGAATTGTGATTTGTTCTGCACCTCTCGGCCACCATATGAATGTGTGTGTGAGACACATGAGCCTGTTTTACCTGAGGTTGAGGTAGGTGAGGGCTTGCAGCTGGCACAGGCTGGGCGTGAGGGATCGCACACAGTTGTGGTACAGGCTGAGCGTCTCCAAAGAGACAAACTGACACACCTCCTCTGGCACCTCACAGAGCCGGTTCTTTGACAGGTCTGAAAGAGAACCACCAATCACAGTTAGCACACAATAAATAATGACCAATCACAGATGCACACACACACACACACATACTTATTTATTTTTATTTAGTCATTTAGCAGATGCTTTTATCCAAAG
Source organism: Sinocyclocheilus grahami (assembly GCF_001515645.1). Taxonomy (NCBI): domain Eukaryota; kingdom Metazoa; phylum Chordata; class Actinopteri; order Cypriniformes; family Cyprinidae; genus Sinocyclocheilus; species Sinocyclocheilus grahami. Next base: position 675,572 of record NW_015505419.1, on the reverse strand, counting down.
CGACTTACAAATGAGTACAACAGAAGCAATCAATTGTAGTATTAAAACAACTAAAAACAGATACAAAACCAAAAGCTAAAACTTTATCAATACTACTTATACACATTTTAAAAATAAAGAAATTAAATAAAAATGACAAATGCATACAACAAAATTTCAAAACTTAAATGAAAAACAAAAAATAAAGGTAAAAACAATTCTAAATATTAAAGAACAAAAGGTATGAGTATAATAATGATTCTAACATAACACTAAGCCAAACACCAAAAAAACAACTACATATGTGTGTATGTACAACCACACACACATACATATATATATATATATATATATATAGCTTTATGTAATGTATCATTATTGTTAAGATAATTCAGCACATTTTCCCCCTTAAATTTTAAATTTTACCAAAAAGTGTGTGGAATTCTCACCGAGTTATTATTAATCATTCTTAATATTTTTTAAATAATTCAAAGCATTCTCAAAGATAATCCTATTTGATATTACAGTGATACTATGACTTTATGTAAGTGTAAATATAAATTAAAATCAGCAAAAATCCATGAACACATACTTTTAACATTTTAAATAAGATGTTGCATCAATACTCAAAGAGAATGAGTATTACATTATGGTAATGAAAACTGTCATGAAATTAATAAAAACAATGGTCCTAAAAATACAGCAAATATACACAAACACATTTGGTAAAAATGTATTTAAAGCCTTTATGTATAATGCAATATAATGGGTTTGAAAACAATGCAAAATTGTTAATTATTATTCATAATGTGCAATTTCACTTAACATCAATATTTATAACATTCATAACTAATTATGAAACATTGGTTTAGTACAGATATTTTTGAATATTAAAGATATTTTGCTTTTGCAAAGATGGGAACACTTTTTCAGCAAAAAAGATGGGAACATACATCAAGTTTCTGTATTCTAGTGCTTTCTGGAACATTACAACATATTGTGGGACTAGTCATAAAAAAAATCATCCAATGTACACAAATTTCAGACAACTCACTTCTGGTAACTGTTCATGTTAAAGGAACTGTTTATGTCATTTTTATGCATGAGTAGTAGATTAGCTTGTATAAAGTGTCAGCATATTTTTTTTTGTTTTCATGAGCACTGTTAATGCTACACAAAGTAATGTGGTTCTCGTATTCAGCTTGTCAAACTTCTTTACAAAATATTAAAAATAATAGCCAAACAAAAGGTTTCTAAAATCAATAATCGCAAATCAATAATCATATATAGGCCTACAAGCTGCAAATTATATATATATATATATATATATTCAATAGTCAACATATATACATCATATATATATTCAATAGTCACCATTTGAAGTGGATCAAAAAAGTTCTTCAAAGTTGTCCTAAGACAAGTATGCATTTTGGTTTTAGGTTTTAAGACAACATTGCTGAAAAGTTTTGATCCACTTCAAATGTTGACTAGTGTGTA
>NW_015505419.1:646656-674062 GCF_001515645.1 Sinocyclocheilus grahami | reverse complement strand
ATATATATATAATTTAATGTGCATACACTAAAATATAAGCAAGCCATTCAGAAGCTGATTCCTCAAAGTGCAAACATCATTTTGTTTGCTTTAGTGGCCTGACAACTTCAGGCTCAACCAATGGCATCAGTTTGAGGTGGCACGACCTGTTCCGCTGTATAACAGAATCAAGCGCTTTTCTTTTTATTTCTAGTATTTGCAAGGAAATTATCTTTAAGATAATCTCTTAGATCATTTCTGTTTGAGTGGCACTGCTTAACTCTTTCATTTCTGTTCTAGCCATGTTTACTTTGTGTTCCTGGAAATAGTCCCCTAGACGTATCACATTCTCCTGAGGGGCTCACAAACAGCTCCTGCGTGAGGTCTCCAGCTGTGCCTGGGCACAGTGACGCGTATGAATGATTATTATGGCATGACAAAAGTCAGCAGCTAATAAGCAGGACTGTATTTCAATTATGTCCTGAAGGTCTCACTCTAAATATCTTCCATGTGTGTGTGTGTGTGTGTGTGTGTGAGATGGAGAGACTTCTTAAGTGTGGCAGTTGGTCTACTGATCCCCTCCCCTTCTCTCTGAGGAATCTGAGCGTTTTTCTGCCTGCTAGCATCTCTTCAGTGTAACTGAAGCTGGTTTTGCATCTGCTGTGTGTGAGAGAGTGTTAATCAACACACACACACACACACACACACAATAACGCACTCCTCTCCACACCCTGCACTCCTTCTTTAGCCCTAGAAGGAGATTACACAGATTAGCCAGCTGGATAACAACAGACTCCCTCACAGTTCATTTCAGGCAAACACTTATACAAAAACAACACAAACAATCCCTAATTATACTGTAAGCTCCACACAAGCTTTATGTAACATTTTATAACCACATGACTACTTCTACAACAGGTGTTGAGGTGTGTTACTTGAAGGGCTCTGACCCAAGCAAAGATTTGTCTCTCCGTATCTGCTGCCAGGAGCTTTAGTCATCCCTGAGATTACCTGAAACATGACGCTGTGCTTGTGTCAGCACAACACACTGACTAGACCTGACTAGACTAGACTCACTTTTATCTGAACAAAACATTTTTTTATGCTGCATTTGTATTTATCATCATCCATGTCTGTAGCACTTTCCAAATAGGTTTCCACTCCACCTATTCATCCATTGGTTGGACAAACAAGTGGCCCCATCCCAAACTCACACCAATATAAATAGTATCATGCTAATTTATTTTCTAAAACAATGTTTATACACAGAGGAGAGCCTACCTACTCTTAAGTGGCAATCACATTCACCACTGTCAGTCATTCAAATAGGAATCTTTGTGATTGGGAATTTCGTGTAAGGGCGAACGATTTTGCAACAAGATTAAGTTGGTCATTTGGATTTGCCATATTGAGAAGAAAGCTGCTTGGTTTGGAAGTGACTTCTATGTGAGCTGTGCTTCATTCATTGCTACACTACTGATAATAACCAATGGATCAATTTTGCAGAAATTTCACTAATGTGACCACACCTTTACAGTTATCTCTGTACATTAAAGCAATTAGGAATGGGCATTTTTGTCAATTTCTAGTTTCGGTCATCGATAGGTTTAAAAAACGAGTACTTGAGTACTCAGGGGCGGGGCGTGTGTGGGGGGCGGGGCATGGCCGTAATGGAGATAATGAAAATATCCGAAGACTGTTATGAAAATGAATGTTAAAAATAAAAATATGACATGAAAACCTGTCTATGAAAACATAAACACATGATTATAACACTGTTAGATTATGATTATGATGCAGCAATGTTATTAAAAAAAAGAAGCATTTAAAAAAAGAAATAGCTGACTGAGGTGAAGCTGAAGAGTTACTTTATGCCAATAAACTGAAGCCTGTTCTATGACGCATCCTGTGATACTAATCAGATAACTTGGATACATAACATAGACGTAACATTACAACTTGTAGCCTATCTGCATTCTGCACAAAAGGATGCAAATTCCAGTGAGTAAGTAAGTTATGCGCTATGCCCTTGCACAATATATGCCTACCGTTGAACAAATACAATGAAAAAAGCACTGCTGCATTAATAATCGGTTATCGGTATCGGCCAAAATTTTCATATCGGTGCATCCCTAAGCAATGTTATTAAAAAAAAGAAGCATTTAAAAAAAGAAATAGCTGACTGAGGTGAAGCTGAAGAGTTACTTTATGCCAATAAACTGAAGCCTGTTCTATGACGCATCCTGTGATACTAATCAGATAACTTGGATACATAACATAGACGTAACATTACAACTTGTAGCCTATCTGCATTCTGCACAAAAGGATGCAAATTCCAGTGAGTAAGTAAGTTATGCGCTATTCCCTTGCACAATATATGCCTACCGTTGAACAAATACAATGAAAAAAAGCACTGCTGCATTATTATTACATCAGTATTTAAAAAAAAGAAACATCTAAAAGCAATATGACCGTCTCAAATAACTCAGTCAATATCGGACATTGAATTTGAGCATGAAACTAAACACTGGTAATATGCAGCACATTCAGCATGTTAATATCCCAACGCATCCTATATTAGATTAATCAGATATGTACAGTAGCTAACCTAGACATCACTATGTGACTTCGAAGCCATGCATCTCTCTCTCCTCACCTTTATACTTTGGACCGCATTTTGTGGCCAGCTAAACAATCAGAGCTCAGGGTGCGGCCCAAAGTGCTGCAATAACCAATCAGAAAAAAATATATTTTTCATGATCGATCGTCGCTGTCACGGCCGAGTACTCGAGAACTCAATCACTCGATCACTGTTGCACATCCATAAAAGCAATAGCTTTTATCATCACTCGATTACCTTTATATGACTTTCTTCAATTAAACACAAACTGAGATGCAAAATATTCAGACTGCTCTTTTCGATACAACAAATGTGAATGGCTACTGTCAAGCTCTGAAATGGAAAAACATAAGCAATAAAAAAATCACAAAAGTGTGCACTGTATTCCAAGGCTTTTGAAGCCATACTATACTTTTTGTGACCCAAAGACTAAAATTTCAGTTATTATTCACTTAAAATCCTTCCCTCCACTGTATCGCTCTAAAAACCTTAAACTTACATGTCAAATTTCACAGCATGCCAGGTGACATCAATAATCGCATGACATATTTCAACAATGTTTTGAATCAAGCATAAGAACTAAAATTACATTTGAAACAAACAGAGATGGGGTATATTTGTTATATAATTTTACTAGTCACCAATTACTAAGCGGTAGGCTTCAGAAGGCTTGGAAAGTGGTGCCAAAGATGAATTAATTAATTTTGTCGATTCATTTTTTGCCTTTATCTATAGAGGACAGTATAGATAGCAGATAGAAAGAGAGGGGGATGATGAGCTACTATTGACTTGTTCGTCTTTAGTCCCAATTCCCTTTGTATGGAAAATTTCTTTTGTATGGAAAATAGTTCATACAGAAAATACAAGTTTTTTTTTAATCACGATGATCATTTTTGAGTGAATTAAGGAGGAAAACACACTGAAAAACATTGCACAGTTCACCTTCAAAATTTTCCCCTTGAGCCACTAGAGAAACAACACCTTATTCCTTCTCTTCCTCTGACGGAGGAACAACAATAAACCTTGCCATGACTTGACTTGAGATGGGGGCAGATAAAAAATGTGAGAAAGAAAGGGAGTGGGGGAGCCTGAGAGGGGAGAGGAGGGTAAATCTTGAAAGGGGCGAGTGAATGAGTAACAGCAGCATGACAATAGCTGTGAAAGCAAGAATACCGGCCTGAGCCGAGGGGGTGACGGAACAAAAACACACGGGCCAGAATGACTCAACACATTCAACAGAGCACTACTGGAGGCAACACATAAGAATGTGTGTGTGTGTGTGTGTGTGTGTGTCTGGCACACGAGTGCTATTCAAGCACATCAGTAAATTTACCGTAAGAAAAAAAGCTGATTGTTTGACCTCACTAGCACTTTAGAGAGCACATTGGAGTGCACTGACCAAATCGATCAAAACACAAGTGTGCCACATCCTTTTCATTATTCCTTGCTGCACTATAAAACAGAGGTTTATTTGCAGACCTCAGTCTCCAAACAGGCTCAAACATATCAGTAATGCAATCATATACAGTTCAAACATCATAATCCAACAGGACAGGCCTGATTTATACAAGCTTTTAGCAAATGTCAAGGTCCAACAGGCTTAATTTCATAACAACGGCATAAAGGCCAGTTTGAGTTACTTTAGAAAGCCTATTCGAGCATTAGCACGTTTCTGTAGTACTCCTCTGAGAACCTTTTCAAACTAGATTTTCAGTTCTGAGGATAATGTGAATGTAACAAAGCAAATCTGGTTTTCATTTCACTTGCATTTTAATTTATCTAATTAATAATTATTTTAACACTTCTGAGGAAGCACCAAATAATGAATGCTAACTATTCATCATAACCTACAATGTATTGTTTATATGTAACACATAATAAAGTAACGGTTCCTAGTTTATTTTGAGATGCATTTTTGAAATTCTTTATTATTTTTTTTTGCCTGTTTTGAGGCAGTCAGTCTATCTGATCACATCCATTTTTGTTTTGTTTTGTTTGTTTGTTTTTATTTGTGTGCGTGTGTGTGAGAGAGAGTATTTTGTTTGTTTTTGTTGTGTTTATTTGTTTTGATTTCTTGTGTTTTATTTGTTTTGTTTTGAACCAGTTCTGAATAAGAAAGAGATTGATTACCAACCCTAGCTTTAAAGGGATAGTTCATTGTCTTTTTTTCACTCTCAGGTAGTTACAAATCTGTATGGCTTACATTCTTTGTTGAAACATAAAAAAAAAGATTTTGAAAAATGTCTTAACGTCGAAAGACAATTACACAGGTTTGGAAAAACATGTGGATGAGTAAATGATGACAGAACTTTCATATGCCTTTAAGTCTTTATAACACTCTGGTCACTAGATATGGTAATGCAAATCTATAGGATTTTTTTCACCCATGTAATTGTCTGCCAGGCAATAAATGAAATCAGTTAGAAAAGTAAAAGCACATTTCTGTTCAACAAGCCACTGGATTTAAGCTGTCATAAATGTCATAAAACATGCAAACATGTTATGTTATATTGTCAAAGTTGAATACTGGTAGATTTATTCAAATTTGAACTATAAGCAACAGCATTTGTGATTGTGATGGTTTTGCAGACTCATGGTTAGGGAGTGTCCAATCTCGTCTGTGTGTAGCTTTGCCAGTGACAACAGTAAAACCCCCACTGATGTTAATCACTCCACTTTTGTACTTTCTATGGGACAGTACAGTCAACAACGCTGTCTTCAAACGCTTTGAATGAACAGAGGGGTCTGTGTGCATCCTGTTTAACCCACGGTCAATGGCCCAGCACTTAAACTACAGTGTTATCTTTGTCTTTAAACATCGATGGAGGCCACAGAAGGTCAAGCTGATGGATTTAACCAACCAAACATTTAGGGGCCCCCGAGTTATACCACACAACTCCACCAGTGCAGTGACAGCCTTTTGTGTTCAAATACATACACATCTCAATTACCTTCAAACCTAACCATTTTTCTCCTCTCTCTCTAAACAGTTTTATTAAAATCCTAATTAAACATCAACACGTTAACTGCTGTTTAACAGACACCTTCTAAACTGACAAGCAGTAAAACAACCACAAAGACCACAAAGTTCATCCGCAGCCACATGGGGTTAAGTTTCTTACTTTAGAGCTCAATGAATAAATTGGTTATCAGGTTCTCTGCCAAAGAAACCACTAACGCTTGAGTTACAAGCCTGGAAGATCCCATTTATATTCAGATGATTTGTCATGTTTAGTGATGCAAGTACTTCACACAACAACACAGAGGACATGCAGGGAACACCAGCACTGATCATCCTTCTGAATTATTATTTTTAAAGGAGACATATTATGCCCCTTTTTACAATATGTAATATAAGTCTCTGGTGTCCCCAGAATGTGCCTGTGAAGTTTTAGTTCAAAATACCCCACAGACCATGTATTATATTATTTAGAAAATGCCTATTTTGAGTGGAAGCAGAAACACTTTCGTGCCTTTCTCTTTAAATGCAAATGAGCTGCTGCTCCCCGCCCCCTTTTCCAGAATAGAGCTGTGCCATTACAGCTCGTACCTGCTAAATACATCTGTTTTGGTTCTGATTATCATGTTTATCGTGCTGAAATCCTGCGTTTTAAACCATATTAGTTTCAACTTCTGATATATGGTTTTCTGAGTGCACACGTACAGAAAGTGGCTGTCACTAGGCCTGTCGCAATTAGGGTTAGGTCCCGAAACCCGGTACCAATATGGCACCGGTACCTATGTAACTGGTATGTACTAGAACCGAATCTGAATGCAGATTTCGGTGCCTCATTTCTGTGCCATGCCTGAGCGAACTGATTTAAATATTTGTCCTCTGGCTCTCCGAAACGGACGTAAGAAGCATCATCACTGGCACCGCACGTGAAAAATAATTTCCCGACTGAGAAAATGCACGTGAACTCAAGTCGGAACGCTCTAATAATACAAATCCAACACATATTTGTAGTAACGAGAGTGTCCATGTTGTTTTCATATTCTGACTTAAAAGCACAACTCGGGAAATGAGAGCATCCGAGGAGCGTGTGAATGCAGTAATTACACTTGCTATGATGGCAGCAGGTATAGGATTCGGTATCGTTTGAGTTATTTTCGATACCGGTGTCAAATCGATACTTTTAAAACAGTTCCGGTGCCTAAACGGTGCCTGAACTGATACTTATATATATATATAAAAAAAAGAATAAATGAATAAAAATTCCCCCCAAAAAATGATGGATTGGCCATTAGCACCATTTCATGTCTGTTTCATTCATACTGGATGCCAGAGGGCACACTCACACAGAAAATCCACATATCCAGTCGCAGAAGTAGCGAACTCATGACCCTCCAGGAAATCCCTTATATGGACAAAGGCATCGCTATTATATCTGTAACTAAGTAAACAGAACATATAAACGTTTTGAATGATAAAACAAAGACAATAAACACTCGACGGTGTTATTTAAGCCATCTCTGGTATTTTCATAATAATTACAGGGCCTAAAGTTCTCCGGCACCGTGCCGGATCTCCGGCGTGCAGCATTTGGCTGCGGAAAAAAATAATCCTACATTTAAAAAAAACTTGTTGATATCAATTTCGAGTCCATGAGTTCTCCTACCCATGGTATGAAAGCTCCACAGCTTTCACCCTCAACCAAACTAACATTACTAGCCAATCTGAATTTTTTGCCCTTATAAACACGAGACGCACATAATTCCTACCCATGGTATGAAAGGAGCACAGCTTTCACCCTCAACCAAACTAACATTACTAGCCAATCTGAATTTTTTGCCCTTATAAACACGAGATGCACATAATAGTATCCAACTGCAGAGTCGCAGCCCTGATGAATGGAGAAGCGCGACATGTTGAAAAAGCTGTGAGGCGCAATGTTCAAAGATGTCCATCTAGTGCATATTTACATAGAAAAACTAATTAAAAAGCAGCGGAGCTTTGTAAACAGCTCAGAGTAATCACGTCATCTCCATAAGAATGATATGATTGCCAGAACAAATTTACCGGGATTTTTGAAAAGGTCCTGTTCACACATGACATGATCTCTTAATGGTAACTTACTGGTAAAGACTAAAGGCTAAACTCTTCCTTTGTATATGCTGTAAATTTGAATTGCTTAACGTTCATCTGGGAAAACTGTGCGTTTTCTCACTAGATTTTTTATGTAAATCATTTATAAACCTTTGCCAACACAGGAGAATACATCATATTTCTAAATATGCCATTTATTGTACATCGCGATTTCAAAATAAAAGTTTCTGAGTTTGCATGTGGCCAAATATTAAAATTGAATGGATTTAAACAGTTTAATCACGCTGTAAAGTGAAACGTCACCAGGCCGTTGGCGCCCTCTACAGGTATTTCTTATAATACATAATGTACTTAAGTTGGTTATGTTCATATTATGTTTTTATACAGTCTATGGTATAGGCATATTACATTATGTATTTTAACAGTGATGTTCAATAAAAAGTTCAGGCTCAGGATTTGTTTTTGCTTTAACCCCTGTAATTAAGTATATTTATAATAGGGTGACCATATTTTAGTTTACCAAAAAAAAGGACAGTATGGGGCGGGGTTCATGGGCGGGGCTTCACCTAACAGTATACGTAGCAAGGTTTTTTTGTTTGTTTGCTTTTGTTTTTATAATAAATAAAAAGAAAACAAGAAGAAAGAATAGAAAAAGAATAGGGAATGCTAGTGTTAGAGGGTAATTTTTAAATGAAAATAAAACAATTCAATAGAACAGAAAAAGAACAGATAATGCTAGTGTTAGAAGGTCATTATTTATAATAAATAAAAAGAAAATAAGTGGAAAGAATAGAGAATGCTAGTGTTAAAGGCTCTTTTTTCTTTATAAATAAAACAAGTAGTTAGAATAGAAATAGAATAGAGAGTGCAAATATTAGAGGGTCAAGTTTTTTTATTAAAAAAAACAAGCAGATAAAATTAGAAGTATCATTAGAATAGAGAGTGCTAGAGTTAGAGGGTCAAATGAAGATGAAAGAGATGTTTTTTCAGCTTTCTTGAAAATATTAAGGATTCAGCTGCTTGGATTGAGTTGGGCAAGTCATTCCACCATGAGGGAACAGTTAATGTAGAAGTCCATGAAAGTTTTATCATAGGTAGAATGCAAAATGTTTCAATACAAGCATTTCAGTCAAATGTAATTTATGCAATATTTCAAACCTTTAACCCACTTGGGAAAATCAACCCATGGCAACAGTATAAAAGTAGCCCAATTCTGTGGAAAAAACACGGACTTGGCAACCCTGCATCCAACAAGAGCTAACGGAGTCAGCTTTGGCTGATCACAGGTCGAGAATAAGGAGAGATGACTGACAAGACCATGTTCGAGTATTTGCTGCTCAACAGATCCTGAGCTCATTGACAAATATTCAATGAGCTTAATTTTTCAAAAAGCTTAATTCAATTAGCTTAATTTCCTTAATTTTTTCCACTTAAGAGACTGGTCCTGGCCTACCTGAAGGACATCACTGGACCCTTGCTGGATCCTCTTCAGTTTGCCTACAGAGCAAACAGGTCTGTGGATGATGCAGTCAACATGGGACTGCATTACATCCTGCAACACCTCGACAGACCTGGGAATTACGTAAGGATCCTATTTGTGGACTTCAGTTCGGCCTTCAATACCATCATGGCTGACCGTCTCTCAGACAAACTGACCCAGCTCTCCGTGCCCACCTCCATCTGTCAGTGGATAACCAGCTTCCTGACAGACAGGCAGCAGCTAGTGAGGCTGGGCAAACTCACATCCAGGACTATCACCATCAGCACTGGTGCCCCCCCAGGGATGTGTGCTCTCTCCACTGCTCTTCTCGCTCTACACGAATGACTGCACTTCAAAGGACCCCTCTTGTCAAGCTCCTGAAGTTCGCAGATGACACTACAGTCATCGGCTTCATCAAGGACGGAGACGAGTCTGCTTACAGACAGGAGGTTAAAGAGCTGGCTGTCTGGTGCTGTCTGGAGCAGTCTTAACAACCTTGAGCTGAACACGCTCAAAACTGTGGAGATGATCGTGGACTTCAGGAGAAACCCCCGTGCACTCCCCCCACTCACCATCATGAACAGCACTGTGGCTGCAGTGGAGTCATTCAGATTCTTGGGAACCACCATCTTTCAGGACCTGAAGTGGGTGAAACAATTCTACTCTGCTATCATTGAGTCTGTCCTGTGTTCATCTGGTTTGGTTCAGCTACCAAATCAGACATCATACATTATTTAATGTTTTTATATTTTAATGTTTTTTTTTTTATATTAGTGTTATATTGCATCCCTACTGTGTTATTCCTATGTATGTCTGCACTATCATGTATGTCTGCACTATGTTTGTACTTTCTTCTACACTGGAAGATTCTGTCGTCAAGTCAAATTCCTTGTGCGTGTAAACATACTTGGTAATAAAGCTCTTCTGATTCTGATTCTGAAATATCTGATCTTGTAAGATGTGCTCCCTTTACACAGAGTGCATGTGATTGCGAAATCTAAATCGATTTGATGCGCCAAAATTATATACAATATTAGAATGTTTAAAGGAGTAGACACGAAAATCGCGGGAGCGAAACATGTTGCGGGAGCAGGCGGCAATGTTCAGAGATTCAGCGGGAGCGGGATAAAGAAAACAGCAGAATCCCGGACATTTTGGGCGATTAAGAAATCCCGGCCGGACGCATTTTTGTAGGTCCAAAAAGAGGACATGTCCGGGGAAAAGAGGACGTATGGTCACCCTAATTTATAATCTATTGCTAATCGATGTATTCTTTTTAAAGTAGCATATGGAACATATTTTATGCCTCATTCTGTGACAAGAAGCCTCATCAGATCACAAAAGGAAGCATTTGACTGGTGTTGTGGAGTAAAAAGGTTATAATGTTCTCTTTTGTTGGACAAAAGGTTTAGAAATGTGAATACAAGTGAGGTTTAGCCTTAGGCATTTTAATTTAAGCATGTTTAGCTTAGTTAATGGAAGGCTACCTGCAATGCCACTCCATCTGAAAGCAGGTGATGGCGATTTACTACCAATCATGGAACCGGCTTTACTGATGGGATGCGCATGACAATCGCATGCAATTAATTCCACAGCCCTAGAAGAAACTATGGTAAATGTCACTTATGACTAGTATTTTTCTTATGCATAATTTCCAGTCGTTTTAATTTTGTCAAATTATGCAAAAAGTGTGAAAATACTATGCAATTGCGTGTTGTAGGATGCATAAAATGCTCATTCTGAAATAAGTCTTAGCAAGTCAAAGGAGTTAACACAAAACAATTCAATGGTATTGATGGAAGTGAATCTGTGGTCAGAACTGCCATTACTTTATGAATAAAATAATAAAAACTAATAGGTGCCATTTTTTTTGTATATTCCTTATTTATTACTTTTGGAAATGTAAAGGGAGAGAAAATAAATTAGTATATTTTGTCCCCTTTCTTATTTAGTTTTCTTTACTTATTGCCTGAAGCCATTTCACTCATCCGTGATGTTTAATAACAATATTGAGGCAACCAGTATTTCACACTCTGATCAACACTTAATGAAGTAAACTCACATGGAGTATTTACTCATAACTCACAAATCTTTGTATCAACAGCAACCTCAAGGATCTGTTTCTATACCCCATAAACACAACTAATTTGTAACACAGAGCTGTAATGGGCAGGTCTGCAAAGGTGGAAACATGTCTCATGGTGTAATCAGATTATGTTGTGTTGTTCTGAGCCCTTGATCTCATTGCTGTGGAGGTGGTTCAGCGGTGACTCAAGATGCTTGAAGTCTCAGCTCTATACAGCAGGAGCTCGTATCTGTTACACAAGACTGAAGAAACTAGACAAGTGTGGTGAAATCCATCTCACACAACCAAGACAAGGTTAGCGGATGTGTTCAGTTACCATAACAACCAAATCATCATGTGTCAAAACAAACACAATGCAGTTAATTAGCGATCAAACCAGGCATATAGAACACTCTCAGAAAGGTACAAAAGCTGTCACTGGGGCAGTACCTTTTTAAAAGGTACACCTTTGTATCTTAAAGGGTTAGTTCACACAAAAATGAAAATTATGTCATTAATTACTCACCCTCATGTCGTTCCAAACCCGTAAGACCTTCGTTCATCTTGTATGACCCTCCCATAGACAGCAATGCAACTGAAATGTTCCCAAGTCCAGAGACGTAGCAAGGAGATCTGTAAAATAATCCATGTGACATCAGGGGTTCAACCATAATTATACGAAGCTACGAGAATACTTTTTGTGTGCAAAATAAAAAATAATTATTATAATAATGCAGCATACGTTGTTTACGTCCAGCGGATACTCTCCAAAATGGCACCAGGGTGATGCAGAGGAGACGAATTGTTGTATAGTGTCGTTTTTTTTTTTTTCTTTTGCGCACAAAAAGTATTCTCGTAGCTTCGTATAATTATGGTTGAACCCCTGATGTCACATGGATTATTTTACAGATCTCCTTGCTACGTTTCTGGACCTGGGAACATTTCAGTTGTGTTGCTGTCTATGCAGGGTCAGACAGCTCTCAGATTCCATCAAAAATATCTGAATTTGTGTTCCGAAGATGAACGAAGGTCTTACGGGTTTGAAACGACATGAGGGTGAGTAATTAATTACATAATTTTCATTTTTGGGTGAACTAACCCTTTAAGCATCCATATTGGTACATTAAAAGTACATATTAGTACCTAAAAGGTATAAAAGTGTACCTTTTGGAAAGGTACCTCCCAGTGACAGCATTTGTACCTTTTTTTTTCTGAGCGTGAATAAATTACTCAATGTAACGGAGATGTTTAGAACGCATGCCTATTTGTGGTGTTACTGTGAGAACTTTCACAATTTTTATTTGAAATGCATGTTTGAGCTCTTTTGTTAAACAAATAGATTTTCTGCTGTGAAGAATAAAGATGGTGTGTTTCACCAATGTCTGAATAACCCTGAAAATTGTCATTTTTAGCAGTGTTTACTAAGGCAAGTCACATTTTTCACACAAAAAAGATACATTGTCAGCTTTATCAGCAGTGTAGCGATGCACGAAGCAGAGCTCAAGAGAAAGTCACTTTCAAACCAAGCAGCTTTCTGTAGATCTACACTCAAATCCGCCAAGGTGACTTAAATGTATTGCAAAATCTGCATGGGGAAATTTTTCACCCTCACATCAATTTTATATTGAGTGAATTCTTATTGAAATGACTGGATTGCACCAGCATGAATTCACCAAATGATGGTAATGTGGCCGCACTTTAAAAGTTAACCTGATACCTCCGATTGTGAGCCATCATGGTAGACCATCAAATAGGTAAAAAAAATTAATTCTGTACACATTAAAAGTGAGACCCAATCTAGAGCCCAGAGAATCTACTACATCCAAAGGTCAAATTTTTAGGATTTTCTGAATCATTTTGTATTCAAAATAATAACTAATTGATCAATTAATCCATAGTTTTAATATTACAACATGCATATGATGGACTCAAAAACTACAGTATGTAGGCTACATGTACTGGTATTTTATTAAAGTACAAGTACATTTTCAGTTGACTATTTCAAGAGACAAAGGCAATGTTTACTGTGAATTTTAGCATCAATTTGTAAAGTGTTATTATTAATAATGTGTTTTTAATGCTGAAATGGATTAGATTGATAAATCATGAACATCCCTCCTATCAACCACCCCAAACAAAGTAGCAACCACATAACAGCACAAATTTCACTCAGATCATCTCGGCAACTCCCTGGCAAACAAACGCCCTCACATTGTGGAGTTTTGCACAGGCAAGCACAGCTTTGGCCAAACTCACTAAAAACAATCATCTAGCACTAACTGTCAGTGTGATAATCCTCAATGTTCTCTCTCTAGATAATCTACACTAGAGGTCTAATGTGGTCTAGCTCACTCGCTCTCAACCGAACATTCACCAAGCTCTCAAGCGCACACACACAAACACAGTAATCACCCCCGGAGCCTCTCTAAAGCCTAATGGGAGATGGTGATTCTGCCATCTGGACACGCTTCACATTACATAACTTATCAGGAGCTGGTGTTCATCAAACAGTTGAATCTCAATCAGATTTGAACTTTTGCATCCTATCGAGTATGCTTATGTGGAAAGGAGAGGAGCAGATATATTGAGACACCATTTGAGACACCATATGAACTGTGTGCTCATTAAACACAGCCATGTGTGCAGTAAGATATCACCCCATGTGTGCATGGAGGTGATGTTAGCTCAGAGTGTGTACGAGTGAATGAAGCAATGATATGGTTTAGAGAACAATGATATGGTATAGAGAACATTCAGCAAACATTTACACCTGCACGTTTTCTCATTTTTCCCAACAGTTGTCTTATCAGCAAATGTGTTCATTTTTAGATAAACCGAAGCATGTTTTTGTGAAGTTCGAGTAAATACTGTGTAAAATAGGTAATAGGCAAAGAAATCTACATATATTTTGGTAAAACTACTATATACTGTAATTAGGGCTGTGCACAAAAATCGAATGCGATTTTCATGCGCATCTCGTCAGTAAAGCCGGTTCTGTGATTAGTAGTAAATCTCCAGAACGTGCTTTC
The DNA here is from genome assembly GCF_001515645.1 of Sinocyclocheilus grahami. Lineage (NCBI taxonomy): Eukaryota > Metazoa > Chordata > Actinopteri > Cypriniformes > Cyprinidae > Sinocyclocheilus > Sinocyclocheilus grahami. The sequence goes on along the minus strand of NW_015505419.1, from coordinate 659,842 downwards.
AGATGGAGCGGCATTTACTACACAGAGCCGTAGTTCACTGACAATCTACGCAAAATCGCGTATATAATCGGCAATGAATCGCCTGAGATTTTGAACGCGATTTTGCGTAGCTTGTCAGTGAACTACGGCTCTGTGTAGTAAATGCCGCTCCATCTGAAAGCACGTGCTGGAAATTTACTACTAATCACAGAACTGGCTTTACTGACGAGATGCGCATGAAAATCGCATTCGATTTTTTGCACAGCCCTAACTGTAATAATCTGGAGCCCTGCACACGACATGCAGGCAAAAAAAAGTCCTACGTCATTATATTGTATAATATAAGAAATTAAATTAAATTACATTTTTGTTTACAAACCTTGAAAACCGAGACAAAGTTACCTAAAGTTACAGGATAAAGCAGAGATAAAGCAAAATACTTCAATACTGTGAATGCACTCGTTTTTCATTACACTCCATAAACAAAGCATACTTGTGCATGTACAAAGCATACAAGTGCCAGCCATCGCAACACAACTAATCCAGAAAAATGCGAAAAAGTTACATAAAAGTGTCACAGCAAAAATAGCTCTACAAATCCTAGAGGAATACATCTGAGAAGACTTCCTGTGAGTCTGCAATGGTCTCTGCTGCAGAAGGATTGATAATAATACAGCATCTGTGTGATTTCACTCTTATTTTTCATTATAATGGATATCCGTTATAAAAAAGAAGCAATATAGCAATTATAAGTCGAGGGTTTCTAGCTGTGCTCCTCTCTTGAGAGTTGAGACCTTCTGACCATCTGTTGTGCTTTAAAAGCGTGAGTGAAAGGAGAGGAAGAGGAAGAGAGAAAGAAAGAGGGAGGGAGTAAAGCCGAGAGTTTGTCGCTGAGGAGAAGCAGAAGTTGAAGTCAAGGAGCCCACATCCGGTGGCTGTGTAGTGGAAATGCAACTGCAAGGGGAAGCAGAACAACACTGTGCAACAGGGTGCGTGTTGACTATCACACAGCTGGTGGTGCAGTCAGTTCTCACTCATGGACAATTATCTGCATTTTTCACATATGCACTCCAGACCTAAACATGACCACTCGCATACACACTCACACAAACAGAGTCTCCAACAGCTGGCACTTAAAGGAAGCACACACACTTATACAAAACACAGCTGGCGAACACTCAAAACATAATGACACAAAACAGACAACCAACACACACACAAACTTGATCTTTTGCCTAGCAGAGCTGAATTCATAATAAGTCCTCTCTATCTCTGAATCTGAGAGGCTCATTTGCATAGGAAAAAAGACTTGATGTTTAATAGTCATTAGTAATGCACAGGGTTGACCACATCCTAACACAACAGGAAATACTTTTATGAAAAAAGGACTACTCGAATGACCCATACAACACAAGGGATCGTCTCAAAACCGAGTGAGCTACCTACCTTTTTTTTAAAAAAACATTATACAACTAAAAAGATGCTGCGAGATTTCTTGCTAACAATAAATGTGAAAAGATTTTGTTGTATGGACATGCTGATTTGTTGCATAACCCACATGAATAAGTCACATGCATCAACTCTGCCATGAAATGCTCATTGTGTCACTGTGTATGTATACAGGATCTGGTTTTTGCCTGACTGGGAAAGGCAGTCAGTGTCATTTTTACTTCCTTGTTATCAGTTTATGAAACTAACGTGTGGGTGTGCACTGTGATGCATTACAACATTAAAAAGTACATAATAGCATGATAGCAATTAAAAGTACATTTTAAAAAAGGGAAGGAAAAAAACCCCCGCCAAACCCTTTATCTGGAAAAATTATGCACTCAAAAAACTATCAAAACATTATTTGTATCTTTGACAATGAAGCTGCAAAACCACTGTTCTATAACAGAGATATATAGATATATATATACTGTAGATCGGTTTCCAAGACTAGGATAAACAATGTGTTTGTCTAAAACACTGTGGGAGAAATCATGCATTTCTGTCTAAATTTGTTCAGTCAAATCAAGTCATAGTTTCCGAAGATCATCTGCTCCCATTCTGTCATCATCTACCCACCCTCACATCTCTCCAAACTCTGTATGACCCACAGAGCACAAAAGAAGATATTTTTAAATGCAATAATATATAATAAAATAAAAAAGACGTCAGTGTTGTTCACTAAGCTCAGGTCCAAAGTGTACCTCTGGACTAATAGTTTTTAAATGATCTTATTACTTTTACAATGTCTTAAGGAACTTTTTGAAGCTTCAACGTTTTGGTATAATGGACTTTCAACTTAGGGGATAGAAATCTTCTTATGAAAAATATCTGCATTTGCCTTTCAGAGATTAAATTCTTACAGGTTTGTAACAATGAGGGTTAGTCAGAATTTTCATTTTTGGGTGAACTGTCCCTTTAATTTTCCCCCATTCACAGCAAGAACGATAACTACAATGATAACTATATTAGCATCCACAGCAATGGATAACAATGTTCTGTTTATTATATATGTGCGCTGCAGTTATGTCATCTAGCTGCTGCCTTTAATGCTCAAGCTCTTCAAAGTCAGGTGGATTCCGACTGGCTGTCAATGTTTTTATCTTTCTTGTTATGCCTAAAAAACATTATTAACGTGATTCCAATTATATTGTTCTTCTGTATTGTTATCGTTATAGATGTGGTGTGAGCAGTTATGTCATCTAGCTGCTGCCTTTAATGCTCAAGCTCTTCAAAGTCAGGTGGATTCCGACTGGCTGTCAATGTTTTTATCTTTCTTGTTATGCCTAAAAAAACATTATTAACGTGATTCCAATTATATTGTTCTTCTGTATTGTTATCGTTATAGATGTGGTGTGGACTTCCCTATTCTAACTGAATTAGAATGATTATTAAAACTCTATACTTTTTCTGTCAATACTTCACAACTTTAAAGCATGTTTACTTCTTTAGTCATGTTGTCTTATCTTGTGCAGTGAGCCTTAGTTTCCATACAAAAAAATAAAAATTGGTGAATGAGGTCTGTGAACATGATTCAACACACATGAATCGTATTTACCTATAAACACAAGAACAATATTATTTCAATCAGAGTATCAAGACATTTCTAATAAATGCTATCTGCTTTAAGGAGCTTGTTTCTTACAATTACTGAACAAACAGGCAAAACAGCAACACAGATAGTCAAATGCAGCTCTGAATGTATGCCATAAAACTAGACCGTTATTAGACCAACATCCAGACAGTCCAGACTTTCACTGCCACAGACACAGTCATGCCTACAGGCTAATGTCAGACAGGAAACATTACTGATGGGGGATAACAGATCAATGGAAATAAGCCATGAGGAGAGTATCTTGTAGAATATAATCTAGGCCATCTCCAGAAAACCCTTTGAAAAGCATCCAACCGACAATAAAATGTAAAACCTTCTTTGATGACCTGGATAAATGGGAATCTTCACCCGACCAAGGAAGGAAAGAGATAAAAACCAAGAGACCTAACAGGAATGGGAAAAGCAAGGGGGAGAGAGAAGCCTGCCTCAGACAATGGAGGAGGGGTCTTGCCGTATGGGACTCCAGTTGGAGAAAAGAGGAGGGTCCCTATTTCGGGAATATCACGACAATGAGAGCAGCCCACAAGCCCGTTTTATCAGGAAACATTACTGATGGGGGATAACAGATCAATGGAAATAAGCCATGAGGAGAGTATCTTGTAGAATATAATCTAGGCCATCTCCAGAAAACCCTTTGAAAAGCATCCAACCGACAATAAAATGTAAAACCTTCTTTGATGACCTGGATAAATGGGAATCTTCACCCGACCAAGGAAGGAAAGAGATAAAAACTAAGAGACCTAACAGGAATGGGAAAAGCAAGGGGGAGAGAGAAGCCTGCCTCAGACAATGGAGGAGGGGTCTTGCCGTATGGGACTCCAGTTGGAGAAAAGAGGAGGGTCCCTATTTCGGGAATATCACGACAATGAGAGCAGCCCACAAGCCCGTTTTATCAAAAAAGACCTCTCTCCCTCCCCTCTTTCTCTCAGCTGCTGTGAGGCTTAGTTGTGGTATGGAGTGTGTGTCCCTCTGAATGAAACACTGTGTTATGGGCTGCATGACGTTCATGCCCCAAGCATGGTCACAAGTATGTGGGAGCTGGATGGAAACAAATATTTTCATCTAATGCACACACAAAAACACATTCACTCTGATTTCATTCGGAGGACCCCTTTTGGTGCCCATGTCCTGAGAACATGCTCCTCTTAGAGCTGCTTCTAAGGTGGTCCTTCTGTTTTCATACACTCTTATCTTAAGCTTTCTCTACATTCATCATTCAGTGCCTCTTTCAAATAACCAAATTCATTCCACTTCTCCGATGAAAACAAACTCAATCCAGGATGTCATCTCACCCAAAAGTGCTGAGGCACAGTCTAGCTTGTGTTATTGTTGTAGGGTGAAGTCAACAGCGGCTATATTATTACTCTGGTTATGAGTGTAGAGGTCTGTTTTTAAGGGGTCTTGGTGGATTGATGAGCCTGAGCTTTAGATCTGGACCTCTAGCAAGACTGAACCCCTGACCTTCCTGAGAGGAAGTTAGTCCATACTGGAAAGTGAGCTTCAGTAGAGTGAGTGAATCAGTGAAAGAACAAACCAAGGCCCATCAATCCTTGCCTCCTTAGGTCTCCTAGCAAAAGAGACACTATCATCTTCCACCTACCTTCAAGTACACTTAAATTACACATTGCAACTGCAACCAGTAATATGTGAGCAACACCTAGTAATCATTCTCTACCTGATGGTAGGTGTGTCTGGGGAACATGATTATTATGGAATTATTTTTTTTTTTACACTGGATCTATGCTTGGATTTCTAGCATTTATAAACGGCAGTTTCAGGCCTAGTGCTATTGAATTGTTCCGCACCCTCGGACGGATCCCAAACTGGCGCTTGGATTTTGGAGAGTCAGATGTACAGTATGGTTGTCAAGGCAACATGGTTATCCATGCAGGAAATTGATGTAAAAAAAACGCCACAGAAAAATAAGAGATTAGACCATCTAAAATATCTAAAGACACGGCTTAATATACTAAGCTACAAAACTCCAATTCGGCAGTGCCTCAGTGGCATCAGTGGCATCAATATTCAAAGTCCAAAATTCCTAATAAATCATCCTTGTTAACAATGATGTCACCAAATATTTAAGATCATGAGAGAAAAAAGTGAAAACTATACTGATTGACTACTAAGCAACGTTCAATTACTATTTTCCCCAACATTTGATCTGATTAAAGTATGTTATGGTTAAAAAAACTAAAATTTCAACATGTACATGTAGCCTATCAGCATATTCAGAATAAACAACCACATGTGCATTCATTTCCTACTGGAGATGATTTCCTACTTATTATGCTGCATTTCATTTAATGAGCTCTAAACAATTCTCATTCATGTCCTTAACAATGGCATACCAGAGCACAATGAATTAGAAAACGTAGGCCTCTTCCTCGCTCCAAAAAATGTGTTTTGTTCAGTAGCTTTTCAACAACTGTCTTTTTCCACCATCACACATAATAAACTCAGTTTGGACATGTGCAGATTAAAAAAAAAAGCATGTTCAGTTACAGTGAATACTCCAATTACACCAAAACCTGAATAATACAGCCATTTGCCAGTTTGCCAATTTCAAATATTGGCTTAACTGGGTTATGATTATCTTAATAATGCATTTAAAACAGTGATTACATAATCGGTATGCGGATATCAGAAATGCAGGTGGGTTTTAGTATGGTTTAGTATCATTTATAAGTTGTAAATGCATTTGAGTAGCTAAATATTCCAGCAGAGTCTATTTCTAACTTAGAACTTAGGTTGTCAATAACGCCAGCTGTGGGTAACAAGTTACAAAAAGAGGTACAAGAACTGAAATTACAGTGAATGGCATGAAATGCCACTAACAGACAGGATCTGTGCTATAGCTCAGTCTAACTAGCTGATAGAAATGCACTGCAGAAATGATAGAAATGCACTGCAACATCTCTATTAGACTGCAGACCATGTGCGTGTGGGGGTTTGTATGGCTCAAAGACAAACTGCTTTATATCCACTTTGTATAAGAGGAGCAGATGGCCATATTAGTGCTGCTGGCAAGATGGATCTCGATACCAATGAGAGTGCACTCAGAAGAGCTGACTACAACAATATCATCTTATATCACCAGTTCTGCATGGTTTTCACTGCACCCAGATCAAATTGTGAAGTTTACAGTGGGTCTGTGGTAAGATGGCTCAGCCCGAGTGTAGTTCCACCTCAACAACAGGAAGAGACGCGCAGCGAAGATGCCTTCAATCTCTGAAGCCAACACGCCAGCCTCAAACTCAACAACCTGACTTTAAAAACACAATAAGCTGATGTCCGGGCATTGATGGAGTTCTTCAGAAACGAAAGCGAGGACTAAAATGAACTTATCAGACGATCCGCTTCATACAAAGATCTCTAAAGTGAAAGATCCGCTTTTTCTGGGGCGGGCGTGATGATGGTGGTGCTGGTGCGCCCCTGTGGAAGGGGCGCAGGTGAAGAAGACACTCAAACAAAGGACATTAAATGCACTGATCCATTTCCTCCCCCTCTCTCTCATCCCGTGCCCGCTTTCTTTAAGTCTTACCTGCGTGTGTAATGTCGGACAGGTCATAGTTCTTGGCGGTGCGGGGGAACTCTTTGAGTTTGCGGTTGGAGAGGATGAGCGCTCCGCTGGACGCAGCCTCTTCCAGCGCCTTCTCCACGCTCCTGCTGGCCGCTACGGTCGCCGGCAGCTGCGCTCCATCCCCAGCAGCCATCAAACACTAAATATGACCCAACTCTTACTCTTTACAACGACAATCAGCCCTCCTAAACCTCCATCTCATAACGTTACACCCCAGAAAAGTACGTTTTTGTACTCCAAAAGTGATGTAAAATCCAGTGATTGAGCAAAGTTGCGCGGTGAGTTGTCAGTCCTTGTGCTGCAGCGAGCCGAGAGCAGAAGAGGCGGAGCTTGTCTTGATTGACAGGGCGGACACACCCAATGCGAGCTCGGGAAATGAACACAAAAGCGCTGCTCTCATCTCGAAGGGGAAATGATCAAAGTTTTTTGGACGCTCGGAGATTTTGTAATTCAAACTGTAGGAGCTTCACTGCTGAAAGCGTAGACGTCTTCGCATTGTTTGCATACCGATAGCAGGGCTGACAAGGTTCAACAGTAAGCGGAAGTTTCTAGTGGATGTATCACAAAGCATTTCCCTGTTTCCAGATCCATTAAACGACGTGCACTTAGAGAGAGGACATGAAGGACATAAATATTGCATTAACGTTATAGCATTAGGTTCAGCCTTACTTTGCTTTATGGGTGTGACACCAAACAATCTTCCCAATGACTTTGGTGTCTATTAAGCTAACCATAAAATATTGGAGTGGGTTCATAATCTACTAACAAAACGTATTAAATAATATATATATTTAAAAACAACACTGAGGTTTAAAAAAAATCATCACTTAACAATTGTCTGTGATACAATTGCTGGTTATAGTTTTTTTTTTTACTTTAAGTAGGCTAATTACTTTATATAAAAATTTTGATAAAACTTTTCAAACTCTAAAAACATTTATTTGTAGGCCTATATAAACAAAAGCTTGATTTCTCTATTAACCGTTGAGTCATTCAAATCTACACACAAAGCCATTTGGAATGTAGTGAAAATAAGCATTCATATAACAAAAATAAACCTAAAACTTTCTTTAAAAATCTTTTAAAAAATGTAATGAAAAATCAAGCCCATAAAAGTTGTTAAAGAGGTTATACATCCATAAACTGTGTAAAGTTGAGATCCATAAACTTGAGAGGGAGTTTTTCTTTGCATAATGTATAAATAAGGCCATTATTTGCTTGTTTCAACCATGTTGTATTATTATGTTGGCAAGTTTGCCCATACACAGAAAGCTTTCACAGAGTTATTGCTTACCCGTGTATGCTTAATGTCTATCTGTTTTTCGTTCAGTGTTTCTGAGCTCAGTGTTTTAAGCCTGACAGGGGCACAAAGTGGGTTACAAAATGATCCACTGTGTCATTACTCCCCATGGAACAAGCCGAGAGGAAGAGAGGGATCGAGTGAGCCCAGAGGGGATGAGAGACCGTGAGAAAGAGTGCGGTCATAATCACAAATCTGTGTGAAACCCCTATGATATGTTAAAACATAGGAATATGTAATAAAATGAATAGTAAGAATTGAAACATTGATTTAAATCTTTACTGTACACTGTAAAAACGATTTTTTTTTTATGTAAATGTAAAAAAACATTATTGGAGTAGCTACAAGAAATTCTATTTCAGTCTTTCTACTTCGAATATACACAATTCATTCAATGTGTTACTTGCCACCTCTTCAATTTCCTGGCAATTTCTGCGTGAAAATTGTTTCTATACACCACACATTTTTCAATGTAGTCTTTAATGTAGTTATGAGATTCTTGTGTTGTTTTCTTGGTGGCATTTAATATAAATGACAGAGAGGCTCACAATATTACTGAGACTGCAGTTCTTTTATTGATTTATTTTAGAGAACCGCTTATTTAAAATAATATATTATAATAATATAATAATAAATAATTCAGACTAAAGAGATTCTTTGGAAAATTATTGTGTGGCATGATGTGGTTATTACATTTCTTTCCAAAGTTCCCTTTCTAGTGTTGTCATGAGTCATATCATGGCAATTTATTTGCTTGTTTCAACCATGTTGTATTATTATGTTGGCAAGTTTGCCCATACACAGAAAGCTTTCACAGAGTTATTGCTTACCCGTGTATGCTTAATGTCTATCTGTTTTTCGTTCAGTGTTTCTGAGCTCAGTGTTTTAAGCCTGACAAGGGCACAAAGTGGGTTACAAAATGATCCACTGTGTCATTACTCCCCATGGAACAAGCCGAGAGGAAGAGAGGGATCGAGTGAGCCCAGAGGAAGAGAAGGGATGAGAGACCGTGAGAAAGAGTGCGGTCATAATCACAAATCTGTGTGAAACCCCTATGATATGTTAAAACATAGGAATATGTAATAAAATGAATAGTAAGAATTGAAACATTGATTTAAATCTTTACTGTACACTGTAAAAACGACTCAAATCCAAAGAGATATTCTTTATAAAAGTTAAGAGTCAACCACGCCTAAAACGGCTCGTTCGAACACGCCCCCACATGTCTACCTCACTATGGGGAAGTCGTGGCCTAATGGTTAGAGAGTCGGACTCATAACCTAAAGGTTGTGGGTTCGAGTCTCGTACCGGCAGGGATTGTAGGTGGGGGGAGTGAATGTACAGCGCTCTCTCCCACCTTCAATACCACGCCCTTGAGCAAGGCACCGAACCCCGAACGCAGCAAGTGGGGCCACCCCGAGCAGTGGGGCTGCCCACTGCTCCTTGTAAAAGCTCCGGGTGTGTGTTCACGGTTTGTGTGTGTTCACTGCTGTGTGTGTGCACTTTGGATGGGTAAATGCAGAGCACTAATTCTGAGCATGGGTCACCATACTTGGCCACATGTCATGTCACGTCACTATGTGGGAAGATTTACATAAACATAAACAATTTAAATCCCCCCCAAAATGTGTTGGTATTGTGTTTGAGCTGTTTTGTGACAGCGAGTTTTGTAACTGTCTGACATTGAACTTTGCATTGAGTTGGCCTGATAACTAGATCACAGGTATAAACCTCACAGATTTCAATTCTGCAAATCATACATAATGCTTGTGAAATGAATTATGCATTAATCAAATGGAAAGTATTGCAAACGTCTATAGCAAATAATGTGCCATGAAATAATTGACAGTTGCAGCAGTTGTCCTGAAAGAAAGGGTAACATATGAATATGCTGATATATTGATTGTTAACCTGAATGTCATTGCAAGGGGGAATGGTTGATTCAGGCATACTAAACATACTGCAATTTATCAATTTATAATTATAATTTATCAAAATATCAATTTTCTTTCCTTCCGAAAATCATGACAGTTATCATTTATCTATGTTGTGAGCATGATTGATTTGGTCATGTTTGTTTTTTTCTTCCTGGAGGTTTTAAAGTGCCTTTGTATCAGACCATGAGTGCGCCAGCCATCAAAGATGCTAAATACGTTTTGGGAGAGAAAATGGATGAGGGCATCCCAGACTTTCCCAGTGGTCCACTAGATATCTACAGGAAGAAAGCATCCTTCAGCTGGAAGGAAATGTTGCAGTTTCTGGAGGGCGATGAAATCATTGCATTCAAGGTAAGATATGTATTACATAAAGTACATCTGCCCTAACAACCCTATGGATATAGTGTGCTTAGTCCATTTAGTTCATATAAGGAAAACTCTTAAAGGAGACATATTATGCCCCTTTTTTACAATATATAATATAAGTCTCTGGTGTCCCCAGAATGTGTCTGTGAAGTTTCAGTTCAAAATTCTCCACAGATCATTTATTATATCATTTTGAGTGGAAGCAGAAACACGCAGTTTTTCGGGCCTGTCTCTTTAAATGCAAATGAGCAGCTGCTCCCCGCCCCCTTTTCTAGAATAGAGCTGTGCCTTTACAGATCGGACCTGCTAAAAACATCTGTTTTGGTTTTGATTATCATGTTTATCGCGCTGAAATCATGCGGTTTAAATCATATTAGTTTAAACTTCTGGTATACTGTTTTCTGAGTGCACACGGACAGAAAGCGTCTGTCACAGCATGTGAGTACTAAACTAAGTTCTCATTCACACACAAGTTTACGTTAAAAACACACACGAGTAACAAAAACAGTCGGTTATGTCTGTGAAGGTAAACTGCTGGGAAATAAATCGCAGGTTTATTTTAGATCTGTGTGGCAGCAGCAATATACAGTAAATAAGTCAATAAATCCACTGCTCTCTTGTCTCCTCTGAGGCTGGGACTGTAAATAGTGTTCTGTGCTCGTCTGTGCAGCCAAAGGCAGAACAGTTAGCATGTTTTGCTCGAACTTTCACCATGGCATTAGAGCTGGTACACCGCTGTGCTTGCGAAAACACAATGACGGCGCTGTGGGTGTATTACATTTACAGATTAAAGGGCGGTAATATTATAATGAGATCCCTTTGCCACGTCACCAAGGGTGCGAAATCAGACGCGCTCATTTTCTCAGACGCTTAGAGAAAAAGGCTTACCAAAACAAAGTTACTGGGTTAATCTTTTTTACATTTTCTTGATTGGTAGATGCACCGTGGACCTGATTATAGCACTTAAAACCTGGAAAAGTCACCTTATATGTCACCTTTAAGACTGAGCTGAATTTCAGATGAATGATTCCTTCATTTGACCAGTCTGAGTGAAGTGGTGGGTGCTTTTAAAAGGCTGCTTCATGAAGCTTCGAAACATCTTTTGTTTCTAATCAGCAGTTCAGAGCTTGTTTCAAACTTGCCAGGTCATGTGATCTAAGCAAGCAAGGCTTTGTTATGCTATTCTATTTCAAACTTTAGATTCAAAGCATTTATAAATTCTGTTACAAATACTGTTGATCTGGTGAACTCATGAATAAATGTCTAATAGTTTTAACGGTTTTATAGTTTAGTTTAATTTTACTTAATTTAATGAACTTTTAATACTTATGCATGCATAATAAAATGACAATGATAAATAATTAGCCTATACATGCTTGGGCATTAGCTTGCATTGAATTTATATACAGTAATTTGTTTCACAATGCATTTGATTCAGATTTTCAAAAAGTTCAGTTTCTCCAATCACTAGTCCACAGTCATTGATATATAGATAACTTCTCAGCTGTCTTATGTTTCTCTCTCTGAGCAGCAGCATGTGTTCAGAACACTGGAGAGGGACCCGCTCTTTGCACGGCAGCCTGGTGAGGACATCCCAGTGGAGCAGAAGCGAGAGCTCACCTTCCGCCGCTGTAAACAGTTATTTAAGTATGACTTTGTAACACGTGATGACGTCATGCAGAACCCCTGGAAGATGACAATTCTCAATGACTGCCTGGGAATGTATGACTGGTCTTTGGGAGCCAAATACTTCCTTAACAAAGGGGTAAGCCCATTTCATATGCCCTCTACAGACCCCTAAATGTGGGAGTGTAATACACTAACCTTCCAAGAATAGCTTTTAATCCTTACAAATTATGAATTAAGAATGAACCCATTCTGGAATGGTCACACAGAAGTAATTGAAGTAATATTTTGCATTTTTGTTGATCATTCACAAAATTACCATGCAGTAGTGTTTATTATTTTTTGTGATGATTTTTTATTTAAAAACCTTTTATATTTTTGTTAGATGTTTGCAGCCACAGTGGCAAACACAGGATCTCAGAGACACTTGATGTTTGTGCAGGACATTGAGCAAATGATGGTAAATAATCTCTGTTTTATGGCATGCAACAAATATAAAAGCTGGTCAAGTTCAGTGTACTGAATAAACATGCACTAAATGCATTCATTGCAAATATGGTTGCTTAGCATTTTTTTTAGATGGCCACTAGTTTACACTACTACACACTACTCATTATTACATTATTTAACAAATTCTTCTAAAGCAATAATTAATCATATGTTAATTTCACCATGTAATAATGCATTTTCAAAATCTAAATTTGTATCTGTTAAGATTATTTAAAGGGGTCATATGATGCGATTTCAAGTTTTCTCTTTGGAGTGTTACAAGCTGATTGTGCATATATAAGATCCCTGAAGTTGCAAAGACTAAAGTTTCAAAACCAAAGAGATATTCTTTATCAAAGTTAAGACTCTGCCACGCCCCCCTAAAACGGCTCGTTCTAACACGCCCCCACATATCTACCTCACTATGTGGAAATATTAGCATAATGCCGCCCAAATGTGCACGCAAAGAAAGAAGGCGTGGTTTCAGTAACCGCAGTTAGTGTTGAAGCAGCGATGTCAGGGAGACGCTGTGTGTTTCTAGGCAAAAGCACTTTATTTGGCCTTCCGAAAGTAGATTGCATTAGTAGATGCACAACAGAACAGCAATGCATTTTATGGACGACCGTTTTGTGAACCTAGGAGAGGAGGTAATTCTGACTTTGCTATGACAATCTGGCGCTTCTGAATCAGCTACTGTTTTGTTATTATTTTAAGTATTTGGTATTGACTGTTCAAATGCGGAGTTTTGCGCATCTTGTGTGTGTGTGTGTGTGTGTGTGTGTGAGAGAGAGAGAGAGAGAGAG
>NW_015505419.1:633975-646576 GCF_001515645.1 Sinocyclocheilus grahami | reverse complement strand
GAGAGAGAGAGAGAGAGCGAGAGCGAGAGCGAGAGCGAGAGTGATAGAGAGAGAGAGAGAGGGGTCACATCACAGTGGAGTCAGCTGTCTTAACCGTGGCTTGTGTACTGCAAACACATACCAGCTTCATCACTGTGTCTGTCACGCGACTCTGTTCCCCTTTCGGGCTCTGTCTTTACATTTATTTTGAAAGATGAAGCTCGCAATTATGGTAAGGGGCGCTACATTTCCGACGAGTGCTTGCGGTGTTCGGCCAATCACAATGCACTGGGTCAGCTGGCCAATCAGAGCAGACTGCGCTTGTCGGAAGGAGGGACTTTGTAGAAAACTAAGCGTTTGAGAGAGGCGGGGCATAGAGGACCTACAATAATGTACAGTATTTGAAAAATAATGTGTTTTTTGAACATTAAAGCATGTCAACATATTCTGTTACACCAAATACACTAAATAATGATCTTTAAAAAAAGCATCATATGACCCCTTTAATGCACGCGCTAACATGAACTATCAATGAAGAGATGTATTTTTATTAACTAACATTAACAGAGATTCATAAATACTGTAGCAAATGTATTGCTCATTAGCATTGCATTGACTAATGTTAAATAAAGAAGTTTATTGAAAAATTGTTACCGCATAAAATGCGGTTAATTATTTGAAATTAAAGATTGTCGTAAAATTATTATTTGCTTTTGTAGATTATCATGTTTTGCTGCTCAAAGTATAATGGTATGATACATTCCCTAATGAAAAATCAACACTAAAATGTATTTGAAATACATTTATTTCATGTTAAGTATACTACAAATACATTTACATATTTACAGCGGGTAAAATAAGTATTGAACGCGTCACCATTTTTCTCAGTAAATGTATTTCTAAAGATGCTGTTGACATGAAATTTTCACCAGATGTTGATAACATCCCAAGTAATCCATACATACAAAGAAAACAATACAAATAAGTTCAGAAATTAAGGTATGTGTAATAAAATGGAATGACCCAGAGAAAAAGTATTGAGCTACTGAAATGTATTTAATACTTCATACAAAATCCTTTGTTGGTAATGACAGCTTCAAGACGCCTCCTGTAGGAGAAACTAGTCGCATGTATTGCTCAGGTGTGATTTTGGCCCATTCTTCCACAGAGTCTTCAAATCTTGAAGGTTCCGTGGGCTTCTTCTATAAATTCTGATCTTTAGTTCTTATTTTCTATTGGATTCAAGTCAGGTGATTGGCTGGGCTATTCTAGCAGCTTTATTTTCTTTCTCTGAAACCAATTGAGAGGTTCCTTGTCTGTGTTTGGGATCATTGTCTTGCTGAATTGTCCACCCTTGTTTCATCTTCATCATCCTGGTACTGTAGGTGTTGGGACTGAACCAGCTAATATTAATTTCCACTGACTAGGGGCAGGATTGCTTTCTAATTTTTGATAGATTTCAGCTGGTGTCTTAGCTTTCCCTTATCCCTTTCTTCATGTGTTCAGTACTTTTTCTCTGTGTCATTCAATTTTATTATGCATAACTTAATTTCTGAATTTTTTTTTTTTGTATGTATGGATTACTTTGGTTGTTACCGACATCTGGTGAAAATGTAATGTCAACAGCACCTTTATAAATATATTTTCTGAGAAAAATGGTGACGCGATCAATACTTATTTTACCCACTGTATGTACTTAATAAAATACCTTGCAATTGTTTTTTAGTATACCTAACTGTCACTATTTACAGGGTGTGTGCCTATTTCTTCTTCCCTTTCTTCTCTCTCCGTCTGTCACTCTCTCTATAATTCACTATGGCTGACACACAGACTCATGATTCATCTCTTCTTTTCTGACCATCGAACATTTGGTTTTCACATGATTTGGTACAATATAATGATTCTCCTTCGTTCATGGTTGGTATTTTAAGCATTTGTTGAATGCAGAAGTTGAGCTGTAACTAAGGGGGTTTTCAAACTGCTCTAAGGTCATGTACACACTGCAAAGATTTGCGAGGTACAAGTGAATTTCAATAAGCTATCATTATCAGATGTAAAGAATAATGAGTCATTCTTACTACAGCCTGAAATATGGCTGTAACCCTAAGGATATTTTTACATCTTGCAACTGTAGACATGAAACATGGATATCAAACAAATCGTAATGCCATTTGTTATGAAACCATTGTCAACTGAGGCCGTTGTTCGTGTTGTGTTTATGCTCATGCTGATTCCATTGCATTAACTAGCTGTTCAGTTTAGTTCTGCACACACTACATGAATTTAATAACATTTCAGTTGCTCACACCTTAGTTTGATGATGATAAGATAAAAATTCTGTTATCATTTACTCACACTCATGTCATTCCCAACCTTTCTTTGTGGAACATAAATGCAAGTAACCAAACAGTTTACATTGACAGTTTAGAATGACGTGAGGATGAGTAAATAATGACAGAATTTGCATTTGTGGGTGAACTCCCCTCAACACTAAAACACTAAAATGTATTTGAAATACATTTATTTCATGTTAAGTATACTACAAATACATTTACATATTTACAGATAAGTATTGTCTCAGTAAATGTATTTCTAAAGATGCTGTTGACATGAAATTTTCACCAGATGTTGATAACATCCCAAGTAATCCATACATACAAAGAAAACAATACAAATAAGTTCAGAAATTAAGGTATGTGTAATAAAATGGAATGACCCAGAGAAAAAGTATTGAGCTACTGAAATGTATTTAATACTTCATACAAAATCCTTTGTTGGTAATGACAGCTTCAAGACGCCTCCTGTAGGAGAAACTAGTCGCATGTATTGCTCAGGTGTGATTTTGGCCCATTCTTCCACAGAGTCTTCAAATCTTGAAGGTTCCGTGGGCTTCTTCTATAAATTCTGATCTTTAGTTCTTATTTTCTATTGGATTCAAGTCAGGTGATTGGCTGGGCTATTCTAGCAGCTTTATTTTCTTTCTCTGAAACCAATTGAGAGGTTCCTTGTCTGTGTTTGGGATCATTGTCTTGCTGAATTGTCCACCCTTGTTTCATCTTCATCATCCTGGTACTGTAGGGGTTGGGACTGAACCAGCTAATATTAATTTCCACTGACTAGGGGCAGGATTGCTTTCTAATTTTTGATAGATTTCAGCTGGTGTCTTAGCTTTCCCTTATCCCTTTCTTCATGTGTTCAGTACTTTTTCTCTGTGTCATTCAATTTTATTATGCATAACTTAATTTCTGAATTTTTTTTTTTTGTATGTATGGATTACTTTGGTTGTTACCGACATCTGGTGAAAATGTAATGTCAACAGCACCTTTATAAATATATTTTCTGAGAAAAATGGTGACGCGATCAATACTTATTTTACCCACTGTATGTACTTAATAAAATACCTTGCAATTGTTTTTTAGTATACCTAACTGGTATACTTAAAGTCTGCTCAATTGGAACAACAAATTTTGTACTTAATGCACTTTAATGGTGCTGAAGTCCAACTATAGATATACTGAAGTATATTTGATTGTGCTAAAGTGGAACTACTGCAAGTATACGTTACGTAAAGACAGATATTATTCACAGATCGTACAATCCTCCTTAATAGTGACATTATCATTATCATTGTGCACAAGTCTCGAGTGATACGTCAGTAAATATGGTAATAGATTTGAACAATACCTAGTATGAAATAAATTAGTATTTTTAATATATTACTTTTTTACTAGGGTTAAATCAAGCCATAAACAGGAAGTTCCAGGGTGCTGAAAATTTGCGTGTGTGTGTGTGTGTGTGTGTGTGTGTGTGTGTGTATACAAACCAGCAAGTTGCTTTTGACATTAGTCATGGCAACCACATGAGCCACTGGCAGCTTATTAATATTGTGTCTTTCTGTTTAGACATTTGGATGCTTTGCACTGACAGAGCTGAGCCATGGCAGCAACACGAGAGCTATGAGGACAACAGCCAGATATGACCCCAGCACTCAGGTACTCTAGTATACTCTACATGTCCTCTACTAACACAAGTCTGAACACATTGCAATCATATCACGAGATTATACAAACATGGCCTTTCAAATCATAAAGAGACATGAACTGTTGATTCATTAATCTAGGTTAATAAATAAACACAAAAATAAAGTTAAAACTAAATGTTAACATTCACATAGAGTAATAAATACTATTGTTCATTGTTGATTCATGATAGCTGAAGTATTAGCAACCATACTAAATATTTCATATATGTTATCTGAATAATTCAAATCACAGTCTGTCAATGACTCGCTTATAGGTAAATCCTCCTTGTACCACACATAGCCATCTGTCATTATAAAAGCTTTCTTATTATGGTTTTTACTATTCCTTCCTTCTGTTGAATTATTTTAGATGGTCCCTGCTAATTTATGTTGTTTTGAAATCCGCAGGAGTTTGTGATGAACTCTCCAGACTTTGAAGCAGCCAAGTTCTGGGTGGGGAACTTGGGAAAGACGGCCACTCATTCAGTCGTATTTGCACAGCTCTACACCCCTGATGGGCAATGCCACGGCCTTCACTCTTTTATAGTCCAAGTATGTGTGAAAATACGTTTTTTCAGTTCATTTGCTTGTCTTGTTAGAGCAGCTGTGAATAATTCCGTTTTAATGTAATTACATTTCTAGGTCAGAGATCCAAAGACCTTGCTGGCAATGCCAGGAGTGATGGTCGGGGATATGGGAAAGAAACTGGGTCAGAACGGACTGGATAACGGGTGAGTTTACTGCTAGACTGTGGACTGCCGAGCTGTTGTGATTACAGTATTTGGTCATTAGATGGCGATAAAAGAAAACCATAAAAGAATATATCGCTCTGATATCTGTCTCACTTCATCTCCGTAATATATCTTTCTGTTCATATAAATGAAAATGCTAGTCTTCATACTTTTCATTGTAATCACTTAACAAAAACATTTTTTGTAACGTCTAAAATAAATTCATGATTTTTTTTTTTGTCAGTTTTGCCGTATTCCACAATGTGAGGATACCTCGGGAAAACTTGCTAAACAAAACAGGAGATGTTACGCCTGACGGACGCTACGTTTCACCTTTTAAAGTAAGCAATATTATTTCACTGCCTAATAAACATTACATATACTGCCTGTTTTTATTGCATTTACACTGTGAAAATAATCTGTTTACAAAAAAGGTTATATACATACACATTAATAATAGCAATAGAACTGCATTTATTAATCTTTGTTAATGTTAATTTTCTATATTTGTGACCCTGGACCACAAAACCAGTCATAGGTCGCCGGGGTATTTTTGTAGCAATAGCCATAAATACATTGTATGGGTCAAAATTACCGATTTTTCTTTTATGCCAAAAATCATTAGGATATTAAGTAAAGATCATGTTCCATGAAGATATTTTGTAAATTTCCTACTGTAAATATATCAAACCTTAATTTTTGATTAGTAACATGCATTGCTAAGAACTTCATTTGGACAACTTTAAAGGTGATTTTCGCAATATTTTGATTTTTTTGCACCCTCAGATTCCAGATTTTCAAATAGTTGTACCTCGGCCAAATATTGTCCTGTCCTAACAATCATCAATGGAAAGCTTATGTATTCAGCTTTCAGATGATGTATAAATCTCAATTTTAAAAAGCTGACCATTATGACTGGTTTTGTGGTCCAGGGTCACATTTATTAATAAATTTTCAACATTAATGCACTAAAATGAATTAACAATGAACAGTAGTATATTTATAAATTTACATGAACCTAAATTAATTTAAAAAAGGATTGTTTGTTGTTAGTTCATGATACCTAATGCATTAGTTATGTTAATGTTTAGAACCTAATTGTAACACCTTTCAATTTTGTTTTTAAATATAGGATATGTGCAAAGCAACAGTATTTTCTTTGTTATTATGAACATAGTTAAAGTCCCCCTGTAGTCAAATATTTTATCCCTTAAAACTTATCTTTGATAATCAAAATGACATATTTAAATGTTTTTTCTTGTGAAAATAATTTTCTCATGCCTTAAAATAGCTTGAATGTAACTCTACACCCTTGTCTCATTTACTATACGCTGATCTATGAATATGCAAATTAGCCCAGCCTCCACTCACTCACAGCAGCCAGCGCCTCCAGATCCACTGAACTGTAGTAAACGCAAAACAATGGCATACACGGATAATGACTGATAAAACTATGTTTTTACTAGCGGACAACTACAGTGAATACTGTAATATTCGTTAACGTTACTTACTTGACGATGTTGTGTCCTCAAAATGCCTTGAAGACTCGAATACAGCCGTTTATGATTCTTAATTCGTGCCCGCGAGCATACATACGCGTGTGAAGTGCAGACGCCGATGCGGGAGAGGTGCATCTGACTCCAGGCTACTTTTACACTGTTGCCACGGGTTATAATGCAAGTTAACAGTTCTAAATTCACATTAAACCACGGCCTCATGGGTTTTTTGGTCTAATTTATTTTATTTTCTTGACGTGATTGGTTATTGGTTTGTGACGTAGCAAACCTAGGGCTGTTTCAAACCACATTTCTGGGAGTGCCATTGGGAAACTACACTTTTAAGGAGAAAATACTCAGCAATGGTGTTGATTAATGGATTGGCACATGGTTTGTCTAAAAGCATATTAAAAACACCACATAGACAAATAAACAACATAAAAAACTTGATTTTCACTACAGGGGGACTTTAAAAATAGAGCTATTTTGGTGTGTATCTGTGTGGACATCTTGCAACGCTTTACTCCCTCTGCAGTAAGAGAAAGCAGTGGTGCAGCAGCTGTGCTGTGCTATGCAACATGTACGAGAAGGAATCCCTATGCTTTCATTTCAAACAAACAGGGAGTTTTCAATCACAGGGAAAGCCAGGACATCAGCCAATATTACTGACAGAGAGACATAAAGGGGTTCAGAAGCGAGAAGTTGAAGATGAATCAATGAGATATAATTTGCCCTCCTTTTTCCTCACATCTCTTTTTTGTCTTTGTCTCATGTCTTCTCTGCCATGTGTTTTCAATTACTTTATCATGCTTCTTTCCATCCTGTCTTTTTCTAACCATAAACCTTTATAGGACCCCAATAAGCGGTTTGGGGCATCTTTAGGGGCTCTGTCAGGAGGCAGGGTGGGCATTACAAGGATGGCACTGGTCAATCTGAAGCTTTCGGTGACTGTGGCTGTGCGATTCTCCGCCACACGCAGACAGTTCGGACCCAAAGAGGACGAGGAGATTCCAGTGCTGGAATATCAGCTACAGGTACAGAATACTGACACTCTCCAGTGGAAACATTTCATGACCGAAGAAAACAGTCTTTCGCTACATCAGGAAGACTCTAGATAAATCTTCCTTTTCTTCCTTAATTTACTTTAAGAAATGAAAAACTTCAACAAAAAAAATTTGGAACATTTAATTTAAATAAAATGTAATTGAAAAATAATTACATTTAAAATAATAGAATAATTAAAAATCTGTACTTTTTGTTTTGTTCAGTACTTTCTTGTGTAAATACACTGCAAGTGCATATTTATTTAGTAATTTATTAGACGTTTTTTTCCAAAGCGACTTACAAATGAGGACAACAGAAGCAATCAATTGTAGTATTAAAACAACTAAAAACAGATCCAAAACTAAAAGAAACTTTATAAATACTACCTATACACATTTGAAAAATAAAGAGATTAAATAAAAATGACAAATGTATGCAACATATTTCAAAACTTAAAATTTAAATGAAAAACAAAAAAATAAAGCTAAAACCAATTCAAAATATTAAAGAACAAAAGGTATAAGAGTATAATAATGATTCTAACACTAAGCCAAACACCAAAAAAACAACTACATATGTGTATGTGCAACCACACACACATACAGATATACTGTATATGTACATACACATTTATAAGTTCAATATATATATATTATTTCATTTCCATTTAGTTTGTTGAAGTATTAAAATAACTCAACTTAATAAAAGACCTAAACAGACATAATAAATTCAGACGTAATGTAACTAAAATTAAAATAAATAACAAATACAAATAATATAAATCAAATGACAGTAGTTTATCAGTAATCCTAAAAAATAACACTACCAAACTTACATGCTAAAAAACAACAACTTACTTACACATAGTAAGAAATTGTTATAAAAACTGAAACAGAAGCGAAACAAATAATAGGAAAGAGGAGAAATAAAAAGCCATACTTATCCTTTGCCGGTGTCCCTGCACGGTAGAGTCGAGGGTCTTTACACTCTTCGGTCTTCACACGAGGAGGCCTTCACGCGACGGCTGCCACGACCGCTGTCGCGGTAAACTAAGCTTTTTTATACCCGTCTAACAAAATAACTAAATTAATTCAGCTGGACACACTTTCCTTATTTTCACACTTTTCTTATCTTCACAAACAGCATAAATGGACCATTATACACAAAAATATGTAGCTTCTTATACATTAAGAAGGGGATCATTATATTTGGTAGTCCTTGACAATGAAAAGTTAGAAAAGCCATTATTTAACACACTAAAACTTAAGACAATGTTCAGAGTCGGGCCACTAATGGCATCACACACATCCGCTGAAAATGATACGTTAGAGTCTCACAATGCATAAACAGTCCTAAAAGAGCCTCAAAACAAATGCCGAATATTTTGGGAAACCAAAACTAATCCATCAGAGCACACAAAGAACATACAGAGATCCGGAGTATAATAAGGCATGACAAATTAAAAATATAAAAATTAAAATATAAAAAAAACTATAGTATCAGCATATACTGTACATAAGGTGCAACCAAAATAATAATAAAAAAGATGTTATGCTACATGGCCAAAAGTGTAACATTTAACATTGCATGGAACATTTAATAGGCCATTTTTTGGAGAGATACAAAAATGAAAAATATTGTAACAACTTTTGATGTACAGTAAGTGAACTTACATTAATGCTAGCCAAAGGCAGTAACAAAGCTACTTCAGAAACAAACAAAAAAAAATGCTGCATTAATTGCGTTAATTATTTTTAACATGTTAAACAGCAGTTATTAATAAATTTAAGAAATTAACACATTAATTTTTTTCCCAGATCTATTTTAAAGATATTTAAGATTAGAGTTCAAAGCTAGATTAGCATTAAAATTAGATTGTTATGACACCATTAAAGTATTTGCATCCGTTAATATTTCTGGCAATTAATTGCATAGCAAATTAGTATTGTTTTTTTCTCTTATCCATTTAACCATATAAAAACTGTAAGTATAGTGTTGCATTGTGTTGATTCTATCACTTTTTTAAGCTCTAATACAGAATTAAATCTGCACAAACCCAAACTTCAATCATTTTCTTTTGTAGCACTGGTATTTTCCCTCAAAAAAAGTTCTTCAGTTCTAGTTCATTCTAGACTTCATTCTAGTTCAGTTCTGTTATTTAGCTATAGTGAAATTTTAGTTTTGTTTAATAGAGTCATTATTCATTTACGCTCAGAGGAAACAAAATAAACAAAATGAGCCTTATGTCATTTTCATATCACACTTTCATGGTTTTGGTTTTGTGTAATCCACGATGTTTGTGTGTACAGTGTTTGCAGTTATTAATAAATTTAAGAAATTAACACATTAATTTTTTTCCCAGATCTATTTTAAAGATATTTAAGATTAGAGTTCAAAGCTAGATTAGCATTAAAATTAGATTGTTATGACACCATTAAAGTATTTGCATCCGTTAATATTTCTGGCAATTAATTGCATAGCAAATTAGTATTGTTTTTTTCTCTTATCCATTTAACCATATAAAAACTGTAAGTATAGTGTTGCATTTATGTGTTGATTCTATCACTTTTTTAAGCTCTAATACAGAATTAAATCTGCACAAACCCAAACTTCAATCATTTTCTTTTGTAGCACTGGTATTTTCCCTCAAAAAAAGTTCTTCAGTTCTAGTTCATTCTAGACTTCATTCTAGTTCAGTTCTGTTATTTAGCTATAGTGAAATTTTTTTTATAAACGTGGCTCAAAAGTTTGGGGTCACTGTGGGTGTGTTATTTGTGTTTTATGAGAGTCTAGTCCAGCCAAAAACAAGCAGTCAGTTAAAGGTCATATGATATAATGAGTAGAGCTTGGACACTGTCCAGTAAGCGTCTCCACCTTGAGACGTGAGATTGAGTTTAACTAGAGCACTTTGGTGACATGAACTAGAATAGAGAATGTGATCGAGCAGGTTATGGTATGGGACTGATTAAATTATCTTAAAGCCTTCGGTGAGGGCAAGAGAGAAATTAATAAAACAGACCTTCTTCACACATAATACTGACCCAGCAACCACCAAACACAGAGAATCACTGTCTAGCAACCAGACACAAACACAAGCACATTGCTAAGCTTTTTTCATTACATTTTTCCCCTTTCTATAAACATCCCAATTAGTGTCTCGTCTGTGTGTCATGACTGTCATTGTGCTGTCATGACCTGGCTTGTGATTATGTGGGTCAAACTGTCTTCGTTTGCTCCTTGACTCCATAAACAGTCTCGGTAGATATATATGTTTGAGTTTGTGTCCTTGGATTCACTTTTCCTGTAACTTATCTCGCTCTCTCTCTCTGTAGGTGTATTATTGTCGCTCATTGGCAATTGCATATATTGAGCACACAGTGCTGCAGCGTTTCCATGATCTGATTCAGGATGAACAGACTCCAGCTGCTCTCAGATCAGTGCTGGGGCGTCTCTGTGCTCTCTATGGCCTGTGGACCCTCACCAACCACATGGCCATCCTGTATCAAGGTAAACCACTGTTCTCTGCAATGGTTTCTTTGTTTTTCCTTTCATGTTTGTTGGTACTGGCTGTGTGACACAAATGACGTGTTCAGGCTTGAATAGACTGCACAACTTTAAAAACTAGATTTTTTGCCCTTATTTACAGTCTGGACAATTTGACACAATTCAGAGCCAGTCTGCAGATTTGAGTTGACGTGTTTCATAGAAAATCGCGTAGTGTATGATGGGCACAGACTCCAATTTTTTAGCTTCAGACTGTGATTAAATCCAGTCGGAGGATATCAAACATTGATATTTAGAACACATATTGTTTTCACTTTTGTCACACGTCCCCTAGCAACAAGGCATGTGTTTCTGTGCAAGATTGTGTTCAAAACGTCTTGAAAGTCTGATAGTGTGTTTAGTGTATGATGTCCACTTTTTCCTCTGTAACTATTTGCAAAGTTTGTAGTGCATGTTAAACATCACTTAGTGTATTCTAGCCTTATGGCCACGTTCACACAGCAACAGAATACGGTTGTCAGTCCTGTATTTGAGTCCTTAATACGGTTACGTTCACACACAGTACAGTTATTTATGGGCGTGACAACCGCATTCTGTAACCATACTCACACCCTTAAATATTCAGGACTCAGAACCGGAACACATGCGCTGTGTGAACGGAACAGGACTGGACTACTAATGGTCTGTCACGTCATACAGCACGAGAGAGCCGCTCTGCCACACAAACACGCGTCTACTGTGTGTTACGTGTTTTCGGTAACTTACAGTGATGGAGAAATGAGCTGCGTGTCATCTGAATGTTTTAGATCCGTCAGTTTTCCACCAGAGCCGCTCCCGTCAGTTTTGTGTTCTGCGCGTGATTCAAATGCTCCGCTCTCCACCCAAATTTAAAGGGGTCATATGATGCAATTTCAAGTTTTCCTTTCTCTTTGGAGTGTTACAAGGTGCAAAGACTAAAGTCTCAAACCAAAGAGATATTCTTTATAAAAGTTAAGACTTGTCCACGCCCTCCTAAAACGACTCGTTCTAACACGCCCCCACATGTCTACGTCACTGTGTGGGAAGATTTGCATAACACCGCCCAAATGTTCACACAAAGAACAGTGGTTAAGTTATATTTACAACACTCTTCCAGAACAGTTCAACCCAAATATTCAGATGTGTGCAGTGCATTTTATGGAGGACAAGGACTGTTTCCTGGGAGAGTAGCCTACAATGCCGTCTGTGCACAAAGGCTGTTTCTATAAAGTGGGGCAATTCTAACTTTGCAAGGACACTCTGGCGCTTCTGACTCACAGCCTGTAAGTATGTTTTCATATTTAAAGAATTTGCCACTGATGATTCAAACGTGAGTTTTGAGCAGTGTAGAGTAGCGCTTGTTGTTTGTCGTTTCTCCGATCACAAATGCAGACATGGTTTTATGTTTACGCGGCGTGATACGCAACGAGTGAAAAGACAGTATAAGTCTTTATAATCGGTAATTATGTCCCCACTGGATGCAACAAATGCCTAATTTATAATGGGTTTTATTGGTTTGGTCTCGTCGCTCCGGCCGGGACACGCCATCACAGTATGGTAAGGGGCGTAACATTTCTGTCACACGCTTGAGGTAGTCGGCCAATCACAACGCACTGGATAGCTGGCCAATCAGAGCACACCTCGCTTTTCAGACCGATGAGCTTTGTAAAAATCGGCGCGTTTCAGAAAGGTGGGGCATAGAGGAGAAACAATAAAGTACTCTATGTGGAAAATAATGTGTTTTTTGAACCTTAACGCATAAACACATTGGATTACACCAAATACACAAAATAATGTTCTTTTTAGCA
>NW_015505419.1:611936-633901 GCF_001515645.1 Sinocyclocheilus grahami | reverse complement strand
ATTTCAAGTTTTCCTTTCTCTTTGGAGTGTTACAAGGTGCAAAGACTAAAGTCTCAAACCAAAGAGATATTCTTTATAAAAGTTAAGACTCGTCCACGCCCTCCTAAAACGACTCGTTCTAACACGCCCCCACATGTCTACGTCACTGTGTGGGAAGATTTGCATAACACCGCCCAAATGTTCACACAAAGAACAGTGGTTAAGTTATATTTACAACACTCTTCCAGAACAGTTCAACCCAAATATTCAGATGTGTGCAGTGCATTTTATGGAGGACAAGGACTGTTTCCTGGGAGAGTAGCCTACAATGCCGTCTGTGCACAAAGGCTGTTTCTATAAAGTGGGGCAATTCTAACTTTGCAAGGACACTCTGGCGCTTCTGACTCACAGACTGTAAGTATGTTTTCATATTTAAAGAATTTGCCACTGATGATTCAAACGTGAGTTTTGAGCAGTGTAGAGTAGCGCTTGTTGTTTGTCGTTTCTCCGATCACAAATGCAGACATGGTTTTATGTTTACGCGGCGTGATACGCAACGAGTGAAAAGACAGTATAAGTCTTTATAATCGGTAATTATGTCCCCACTGGATGCAACAAATGCCTAATTTATAATGGGTTTTATTGGTTTGGTCTCGTCGCTCCGGCCGGGACACGCCATCACAGTATGGTAAGGGGCGTAACATTTCTGTCACACGCTTGAGGTAGTCGGCCAATCACAACGCACTGGATAGCTGGCCAATCAGAGCACACCTCGCTTTTCAGACCGATGAGCTTTGTAAAAATCGGCGCGTTTCAGAAAGGTGGGGCATAGAGGAGAAACAATAAAGTACTCTATGTGGAAAATAATGTGTTTTTTGAACCTTAACGCATAAACACATTGGATTACACCAAATACACAAAATAATGTTCTTTTTAGCAACATCATATGACCCCTTTAAAAGCTGCTGTCGGTTAATGAAGATTTGACAAAGAAATCGCAGCCCGATTGGACTCTTGTCGGAAAGTGATAAGATATTCAGTTTTATGGACATTGCCATCTTTGGTATTTTACTTTGGTCACTGTCGCTATGGTTACTGGTAAGGAATACAGGCTTGACTCCCATTGACCGTTCATACAGACAGTATTCTAAACACAACTGTAAGCTGCTGTGTGAACGGGACATTTCGAGACTCACACCTGTAAAGAAAATGCGGTTGTCAGTCCCAAAACCTGACAGTGTGAACGTAGCCATACACTACCTTGATAATTGATAAAGACTACGTTCACACTGTCAGTTTTTGGGACTGACAACCGCATTTTCTTTACAGGTGTGAGTCTCGAAATGTCCCGTTCACACAGCAGCTTACAGTTGTGTTTAGAATACTGTATCGCAGTACCGCAGAACACAGAACTGATGGGAGCGGCTCTGGGGATCTAAAACTTTCAGATGACACACGGCTTATTTCTCAGTCACTGTAAGTTACTGAAAACACACATGAAAACACGTAACGTTAACACACGATAGACGCACGTTTGTGTGGCAGAGCGGCTCTCTCTCGTGCTGTATGATGTGAAAGACCATTAGTAGTCCAGTCGTGTTCCGTTCCCACAGCGCGTGTGTTCAGGTTGTGAGTCCTGAATATTTACGGGTGTGAGTTCGGTTACAGAATGCGGTTGTCACGCCCGTAAATACTGTGTGTGTGAACGTAACCGTATTAAGGACTCAAAAACAGGACTGACAACCGTATTCTGCTGCTGTGTGAACATGGCCAATAATAATAAGAAATGTTTGTTTAGCAGCAAGTCTGCATATTATAATGATTTCAGAAGGATCATGTGACATTGAAAGACTGGAATAATGGCTGCTAAAAAATTATTTACAGGAATAAATTACATTTTAAAATATATTCAAATAGAAACCAGTTATTTTCAAATGAAATATTTCACAATATTACTGTTTTAACTATTTTTTTAACAAATAAATGTAGCCTTGATTAGCATAAAATGTTCTTTCAAAACATTAGAAAAGGTTGTTTAAGATTAGTTAATGCAATGAAAAATAAATTTGATACAATACTTATTCTTGATTAAATTATTTAATAAAAACACAACTGTTAGTTCATGTTAGTTCAACTCCATTAAATAATGCTAGCAGACACACCTTTTGATTTAACATTAACATTATCTAAGAATGCTTTAGAAGTATTTTTTTTATTGTTAGTTGACATTAACTAATGTTGGTAACTAATGTTAACAAATGGAACCTTATTATACATTGTTACTAAAAATCACTTACACTTTATTTTGATACACTTACACTTTAGACATTCTACTAACTATAAGTAACCTTGCAACTACATGTCAACTAACTTTCATTAGAGTATTAGTATACTATAAAGTTAGGATTAGGGTTAGTAGAATCGGTTGATGTTCTTGCAGAGTTAGTAGAAAGCCTGTTGGGCGACCATCAAAATAAAGTGTTAGCAGATATTAAGCAGACAGTCTACTAACACTCTAATGGCAGGTAGTTGACATGGAGTTGCAAAGTTACTTAAAGTCAGCAGAATGCCTAAAGCGGACTGTCGAAATAAAGTGTTACAAAAATATCTTATCGACCTCAAACATTTGAACAGCTTTTTGATTTTTCATTATGGTCTCTTTGTGTTTTTAGGAGGTTATTTTTCTAGTCGACAGCCGGTTGACTTCATCCACACAGCCATTCTCACTCTGTGTGGGCAGGTTAGTGTTGTTTTAGCTGTAGTTCAGTTTCAGACACCCTCACTTATAAGTGCATGACGATGCAAACATCAGGAAGGCTTCAACATTGCAGGTGCCCTCTCATTCTCTCTGTCTAGCTGAGGGATGATGCTGTGGCGCTGGTTGATGTGATTGCTCCTCCTGACTTCATCCTGAACTCACCCATTGGCAAAGCAGATGGTGAGGTAAGAGAACGCATACACAGGCACACATGAGGAAGAAGACTCGCCAATCCTCCACTGTGACTGTGGAATCACTTATTGTAGACAAATGTCTCTGAAAGCTGCAGAAGTGATCATCTAATTTACAGTGACTCCAAAAAAGTATTTTCTTACCCGTTGTTTTTTCAGTGACTTTTAATCAAATGGTCGCAAGGTGATTTTTAGTGGATGATCTGTTTTGAAGTCAGTTCCTTTGAGTTCACACAGGCTTCTTAGCAAAGTAACCTCAAAACATTTTTTTGTGTGTGCATGTGTTTTCATGTGTATTTAATGTATAAACAGTTCTTTTGAATTTAAACATTTTTAGCATTGGAGAGCATAAGAGACTTTTAAACATTAAATTATTATTTTTTTTAAATAATTATTCCAACATTTTGACCAGTGATGTGTGTGTATCCACATTTAAAGACATTTTAAAGCCACTGTTATGACTTTAGTCTTGTATATTCATGTAAGTGCACATAATTTTTTATTATATATTTTCAAAAGTACTGTTCACGTATTTAGGGCATCAATTATACCATCAAGTTGTACATGTTGTTTAAAGATGTGGACAAATAAAAAGTTTTTTTCTAAACAGAATAATTTTTCCTGCTAGTCTATTAAATAAGTTGGCATTTGAGACTGACAGCTAGTGATGATGCAATATTTACTGGAAAATATTACAGCTTAATGTGTCACAAAGTCAACATCAGCTAATAAAATCAACAATTATTAGAACTTTGGGTGGTGGATTTATTTCCTCGTTTCACAAAATGGCAAGAAAAAAGCAGACAAGTTAATTAAAACAAACTAATTCCCAGCAACTGGAAAATCTGGAGGGTTTTTCCATTGTACTGCCCTTAAGGGTGTTTTAAATCCCTTTAGAAACGTGATTCTGACTAGACATTATGGTTGCTGACTCATTCCTCCAGTCATATTCTCTCAGCACTTGTTTGGCAGGCCATACAGTTCTGAGTATAAGAAAAAACTGCTTTATTGAAACACTAGACAGAGCAGAGCAGTCACACACACACACACACGCCCCACTGACACAGAGACCTTTATACGGATTCCCCTGCTGAGTGAGACACTTCATATTTACAGTTGGGGAGATGTTTACTGGAAATGAACTCTTCACTTTGGCCTTGAGTTCATTTTCTGACTCATGATCTGAGGTTCTGATAAAAGGGAAGACTCATTTATTAAAGCCGTCCACATGCTTGTTTCTTTCTATTACAGGGTTTCTGTAGGTCTTAAAGGTCTGAATTCTCCCTTCCACAAATTAAGGCCTTCAAAAAAGTCTTAAATCAGAGCAGAAATGCATGAAGTCATGACATTAAATGTTGCATGCATTAATGTCTTCCTAAGTATTTGTGTTTTTCAATACAACTATCTAAACATCCTTAACTCAAGATGCATTTGCTTGAGATGCGAATGAAGTCTGGAAAAATTTAACACAATTTTTGTTTTATATATATATGAACTTAATTTGTATCAATTCCACAGAAAACAAGAATTCTTATGTCATTTTGTTTCTCAAGTAAATGCGTCTTGATTTAAGGATGCTTAGATGTTTGTATTAGAAAACTGTAAGCTGTCGAAAAACAGCACTTCAGTGTAATCACAAGTATGATAAAAGTTATTTCCATATTCTAGTAGTTGCGAGCAAAGGCATTCATAATTATTTTTGGTCAAATAAATTGAAAAGTAATGGAGATCAGTTGGAAGTTATGTTTTCAAACTTTGAAGTGTAGCTAATACAACTCATTGTGTGTTCTCTAGACATTTACATTAAGGGAATATGTTCTGTATTATGTTCCCTTCAGCTTTTTCCTTGAATTTTCTTTACTTGGCTTTTAAAAAAAGTATTAGTCAAAGACATTTTCCTTCATCAAACCTGCAGAAATCCTGGTTTTAGTGGAATTGTAGAGGTGTTACTGATATCAAGGCACATGACCTGAGCTTATATTGGTCCAGCAGTGCAAGTGTTTTTTGTAAATAAGGACTTTGTGATTCAGTATCTGTCTGTTCATGTGTTTCAGCTCTACAAAAACCTGTGGTCTACAGTCATGCAGGGTAAGAACGTCCTGGAACGGCCATCTTGGTGGGCCGAGTTTTGTTCTGACAAACCTGCGGTTGGATCTCTCCGAGCCAAACTGTAACTCTTCACGCTGGAAAATTGTTAGGGAAACAGGATCATTGCAAACATTCATCTGTTTGTCCTGAAAGCCAATACATTTTATAATGATATTATAATACAGTCATATGGTTGTCATTAATAAATTGAGTTTATCAATTGAAAGATAGTAACCGCTTATGGAACAGGGAGGTTAGAAAAGTCCAAGAAGAATCTCAGCCATGTTGATCTTAGTGTAAAATTATAAACCGATTCACTAAAACGTACTAATATCAGAATAAAGGAAGATTTGTGATGTACTGTAAACAATAACAAGAGCTCTTATTATAGCACTTCCTAATTCATTGTGCCATGATAAACTCATTTGTTTGGTTTGACTGATAAATGTTGCTATGTTGAAAGCTTCTATTGTTTGAATGCACAAACAACTAAATCATAACAAAACCCTCAACAATCACAGTGTTCAGATGCTAACTAATTGTACAAATAATGCACATGTTGATAACTGCTTTCATATAGATCTACTTGGGAGTGCACATGTATGATTGGTTATTTTACATAATGTTAGTTTGATTATGTAATGTTGAATGATTTTGAGCACAAACGCTTGTATGTATGATTAATACATGATATTTAATATGTAAGAATGTAATTATAATCTTGACTTTTTATCTAAATAAATATTTTTGAATTCTTTTCATTTACGCATGAATGCAGTGCAATTGTATGTTATATGATATATTATCCCATGTTGAAGCATGAGACAGTCTTAGACTAATGCAGATTATACTGCATTAAACTATGGAAACGCCGTTAATAACAGATGGCTGATTCAGAGATGATTTCTCCCATTTAAAGATGGCTGGGCCGTGCATCAGATTCAGTACACTCAAAACAGCTGTTATTGTCATTTCATGCTTTTGGGACAGGTTGGACATGGTGTAAGCAGGTGCAGGTGGGAATACTTAACACTGTCTACGCTGAATGCATGTGACCTGATGCAATGCAGCCAAACTATAAGAGCCCATTTGAAATAAAAAAGTCTTCTACACTACAAAGAGCAATACTTTTAAATGAGGACTTTATGTGCCATGCAAAGTTTTACTGAGTTGATTTCTGCCTCTGACCATGCTGCTTAATCTTAAAGAACTGTTTCCTGATCCTGGGAGAGTAGACTACAATGCCGGCTGTTCTGACTCAAAGACTGTAAGTACGTTTTTTATATTTAAAGAGTTTTTATATTTTATATATTTAAAGCGAGTTTTTTGGGCAGTGTAGAGTAGGGCTTGTTGTTTGTCATTTGTCCAATCACAAATGCAGGCCTGACAGGGCATCATCACAGTATGGTAAGGGGCGTAACATTTCCGTCACACGCTTATAAGTATTCGGCCAATCACAACTCACTGGATAGCTGGCCAATCATAGCACACCTCGCTTTTTTAGAACGATGAGCTTTGTAAAAATCGACGCGTTTCAGAAAGGCGGGGCATAGAGGAGAAACAATAATGTACAGTATGTGGAAAATAATGTGTTTTTGAACCTTAAACCGCATAAACACATTTCATTAAACCAAATACACAAAATAATGTTCTTTTTAGCAGCATCATATGACCCCTTTAAACTGAACTAGGCAATCTAATGGATTTTTTGAAGTATTGTGCAATTCCTAAATTGTCCATTTTTTTTTAAATAAATAAATACAAAGTTCTGGCATGAAACTCTAGATGGTGCAGTCCGATAGGTTTAACTCAATCTGACATAATGACATCATTATTACACGGCACAGCTGATTGGTTCTCTCCTGTATCGGTAGCCAATGAGCTCGCTGCTTAACATTCAAATATATGACTAGTGCTTGCTGTAGCAGTTTGCAGCATGCTTTAGGGATGGGCGATACCTCTTATTATATTTCCGATATTTTCAAGCCCAGTATCGTCGATATCGATACCGATACCTATAAACTAAATTGATCTTTTAAATTATTAAAATAATATAATCAGTAATTATACTCACTTAAGATTAGATTTTAAAGCCACGTTTTTTTAAAACATTTCATAGGCCTTTTTTGTTTAAACTGTCAGAAATAAAATAACCTATTTTAGCCCTTTACTGGGGCAGTAACCTCACAGGTGCAACTATAAACCTAAAAGGGAGCACCTTTGAGGGTACCTCATGAAAAATAAACATGGTGTTACATAAGTAGCCTACTAAAATGTATTATTATTATTATTATTACCATGGTAAAATGTGGTTACTGCAATAAAACCATGGTCATTTTTGTAAAAGGCTGCCAGGCTGTTGCACCCCTAAAGGTGAAACTTTAGCATATTTTTTTCTGACAGATTTATTGACAGCAATTACAGAACAGGACACAATCCATTTGAACTTTTAACAACCAGTTTAAATAAATTTACTTGCACAAACTAGCCAATTTAAAATAAATATTACATGTACACAAAAGTTTGGGGTCAGTAAGATTTTGTAATTTTTTAAGTCTCATGCTCACCAAGGCTGCACTTATTTGAACCAAAAAAAGTGCAATATTGTGAAATATAACAATTAAAAATAACTATTTTCTATTTTAATATATTTTAAAATCTCATTTAAAATGCATCTGTGATCAAAGCTGAATTTTCAGCATCATTACTCCAGTCTTCAGTGTCACATGATCCTTCAGAAATCGTTCTAATATCATTTGCTGCTCAAGAAGCATTTATTATTATTGCTGCTTTATATTTTTGTGGAAACCGTCATGCATTTTTCAGAATTAATTTGATGTATAGTAACAATGTTATGTAATGTAATAATGTGGCAATGGTTTCTATAGATCTACTTATGCTTCTGATGCTTTTGGGAAACGCAGCCCTATTTGAACAAGCACTGTGAGCCATGCTTCAGCAGCAAACGCTGTCTGTGATTGATTGGTTCTGTCTTTCAGCATTTGCGTGTGTTCCGATGAGCAGGAGAAATGGTTCTATCCCACACAATTATTTGCTAATATAGTCTATTTTTCCACTTAGAAGCTTATTTTATGCACTGAATTTCTTGATAAATAAACAAAATTAATGGTTAAAAAAATGCACTTTGGAATCGATATTTTTATGTGAGGATCGATCCTTTCGATACAACATCAGTATCGAAAGTATCTATACTTAAGGATCGATCCGCCAATCCCTAGCGTGCTTCAGAAATCCTCCACCTTCCCCAGCTCCACCTGTGTAGATCTGCTACGGGATGATCATGTATGTTATGGGGGTTATTTCATATATGTTATATGTGCAGCAGCAGTATTTCTTACATGCTCACAGCAGCATGTTGTGGATGTATTGGCAGTAGCAAGTCTCGGTACTTGCTCTGCCGCAGCAGCGTAGCAGATCTATTCCACCGAGACCAAACACATTAACATTGTCATGTACATTACCATACCAATCCCTCCGAGAGTTGCCATGACAGAAATACATTTATTCAGCAAGGATGCATTGAATTGATCAAAATAAATCTGTTTTAAATAAATACTGTTATTTTGAACACAGGAATAAATATATTTCAACTGCCCCTCTCTTTTTCAGCACTTGTTGCTCTATTGCTCTTCCTTTGTGCCATTCTTTGAATCCCTATACATGTGATTGGCTGAGAGAATGTGTGTCTGCATTCCACACACTGAGGTGAGGTCTCTGCCGATGGCCCTGGACAACAGTGTGCACTTCAGTGTCAAGTGTGTTTGTGTTTCTGCAAGAGCGTGTCTCATTGAATTAACATTCTTACACACACATGCAAATCTAACAGCTTGTGGCTTCTTTGGGACACTCCACTAGTTTGTTTTTATTGATGTGGTCAGGTTTAGAGACCAAAGCAGGAAATTGTAGCAGACTTCACAACTGATGAACTTGAATGAAACCATCTGAAATGTGCATTACTGTCAAACATTGATGAGTGTGTTTGTTTGTACGAAATATGTTTTAAATTTTATAACCAGCTAGTATTTTGCTTACTAAAAAGTATTTGGATTTTACCATGATATATCATAGTAATACCAATTTGAAGTACCTTATATAAATGCCATGTGATATGAATATAAACAGTAATATGGTACATAACAACATAGCATAACTTTCTGATACCATGGTACTACCACAGTACTTTGTAGTGGTTAAAAAGTGATTCTCCCTTGTATATAGAAAATTTTTTAAACATTGAACTTGTTTTGGTCTCAAACCAACATGTTTAGAAGTAATTTTTGTGTGAAACCAATGGCTACATTTAAGGAACTGTAATTAGCGATTAGCTGCATAGATTATTATTATTATTACAGAACACACCCAATGTAACACATCTTTGTTTAAGTTATTTTTTATGCCAAATCTTTATTTACCCAGCTTGTAGACAGCAAGACCCATTCTGAGTTGAACCACTTGGGTGTGTTGGCATAGCACTTCGCCACAACAGCTTGCTAATATGCTAAATCTAAACAGAGCCAGTCATCTGTCGACCCAATGGTTCCTATTTATCTTAATTCCTGAAAGACTCAATTCTGATTTCCTCCATGGTCACATGTGGTTTGGCTTAAATGCTGTACTTCAGCACAATATGACATTTATTACTTCAAATGTACTGTACTGTATGTTTGTGGTTTTTATAGTCAGATTTAAGGACTAATTAAATTAGCATGTTTTAAAACTGTGTCAAGAGAAAGCTGAAAATATGTTACACATCTGAGGAAAAGAATGTGTAAGGAGTTATGAAGTGGATTTTTTATTATTATTTTAATACCTATGTTCTTTGAGGTAAACATACAATGTTATTATTTTTGGGGGCCAAAAAACAGTCATACATTTTCAAATATTATTATTTTAAACCCTTATCCTGACCCTTGGTCTGAAAAGATCAGTTTACAGTCCATCTGAGGTTTGTGCAGATGAAAAGATGCTGCTTAAACTGTACTCATCAAAATGAATGCGTTTACTCTACCATTTGTCCTGTTGTCAGGAGTAGCTCTAGTGCGTGGAATACATTAGATACTGTATCCAGTTTATTGATCATAATGGTTCTGTTTGCTTTTGATGCGGTGTGACACTCACGTACGGTGTAGACAATAATAACCAACTAGAGAGCAGCAGGGTCAAATGTCACAGCAGTGCCAGACCAGCAGTTTTAAACCAGAAGTTAATGTGGAGATTATAGCATCATTAAGATTAGGCTTAGTACCTTGGTGTTACAGTAGGTATTTGTTGTGGTGGAACTTATAGTGAAGCAGCCATTTCCATATGTATTTGCCAGTGTGATGTCACAGATCCCAAAACATCCAAATGAGCCATTTTTGTATGGTTACCTAAAAGCAAAGGGGAATGTTTAGGCTATAAAATGTAGAATATTTTAATGGTTCAAAGTCCTCTCGTATGTCAAAAGATCAAGGAGAATTAGATTTCTCATGACCCATTTAAATTGAATGGGACCTTGTGGAAAAAAATGCAGGATGTGCTGCAAGCAGCTTTTCAGACAGACTGCACATCTGCAACATGACTCGCTTTCCATTTATAGAACTGTTTTCTGAAGCCCCTCATCTCAGAAAACACAAATTGTAGGTTATTCTTGAAAAATTACAGTGGACAGGGGTGGCATCCATCTTGCATCTTCGCCAAGTCCATCTTTTTTTTCAAGATATAAGTTTAATACAAATGTGCTTCTGGCTTTTATATTATGATGCATTATTGTACAGTTTGAATCATACTCTTTGTGTCTTCAAAATCTCTTTAGCAAAGTCAGTTGGTAAAGTTTTCCTGTAACTCAAATATTCGAACATGGTGCCACTAACACCAAGGTAATGGGTTCGATTCCCAGGGAAAGCAAGAACTGATTAAATGTAAATGTGTACTTTGAATGTATTCTGGTGTCTGAATTGAAGTTATTTTGTTATCACTGAAGCCCTCCGCTATTTCCAACCCAAACGCTGACTTTCATTTCATTTTAAAGGGGTCATATGATGCAATTAAAATTTTTCCTTTCTCTTTAGAGTGTTACAAGCTCTTGGTGCATAAAGAAGATCTGTAAAGTTGCAAAGACTAAAGTCTCAAATCCAAAGAGATATTCTTTATAAAAGTTAAGAGTCAACCACGCCTACCTAAAACAGCTCATTCTAACACGCCCCCACATGTCTACGTCACGATGTAGGAAGATTTGCATAACGCTGCCCAAATGTTCACGCAAAGAAAGAAGGCGTAACTTTTATTCTCGCTGTAGTATTGTTGTTGCTGCCGCCGCCATGGCGTGAAGACGCAGTGTTTCGTTGTGAAAGCGAAACTACTTTGTTTGTTCTTCCAAAAGAGGACGATATCGCTTCGTCATGCCTAGAGCTGATCCGTGCTGGTTGCTGAGGAAATACATCAACTTCGCGCTGTGGATCGCCGGATCGGCTTTCACCGTGGACGAAGCGGAGTCCAGTCCGGGGTCGTCACATGTGGTTGCCGCAAGCCTGCCGGCCGCTCCTTCGTCGAATCCACCAGCCGAGCCGTTCTCAAGCCCGCCCGCCTCCGCTCACTCAAGCCGGCCTCCGCTCACTCAAGGCCGCGGTGTGACGCTTTTTCGTTGTGAAAGCGAAACTTCTTTGTTTGGTCTTCCAAAAGAGGACACGACCAGAAATCAGTGGTTAAGTTGTATTTACAACACTGTTCCAGAACAGTTCAACCCAAATATTCAGATGTGTGCAGCACATTTTATGGAGGATTGTTTCCTGATCCTGGTAGAGTAGACTACAATGCCGGCTGTTCTGACTCACCGTCTGTAAGTACGTTTTCATTTAAAGGATTTGCCACTGATGATTCAAACGTGAGTTTTGAGCAGTGTAGAGTAGTGCTTGTTGTTTGTCATTTCTCCGATCACAAATGCAGACATGGTTTTATGTTATGCTCCGGCCGGACAGGGCATCACAGTATGGTGAGGGGCGTAACATTTCCGTCACACGCTTGAGGTATTCGGCCAATCACAACGCACTGGATAGCTGGCCAATCAGAGCACACCTCGCTTTTCAGACCGATGAGCTTTGTAAAAATCGACGCGTTTCAGAAAGGCGGGGCATAGAGGAGAAACAATAATGTACAGTATGTGTAAAATAATGTTTTTTGAACCTTAAACCGCATAAACACATTTCATTACACAAAATAATGTTCTTTTTAGCAACATCATATGACCCCTTTAAATTTTCAACTGACTGCTCTGTTAAAATTCAACATTTATCATCCACCAATCTGCCAAGTGATTCTTTTCTGAGAAAGGTTTATTTCATAGGCCCAACATTCATAGATCCAGCTGAAGAGAACCAACAATTACATGAGCATATTTGAAGACATTGTATTTAGGCCTGTCGCAATAATCAATATATCGACTTATCGCGCAATATATCCATGACCTCAATAATTTTTGGTGACGCAATATATCACTCATTATATTTACTTAAAAATTAATGTCATCATGTTTTGTACATTCCACTTGCGCCTGTGTCTTTTGCAGCTTCTCGTACATAACGTGGTGTAGTCATGAGGTGCTAGTTCAAATTTAAAAAATGCTTCTACAAACAAAGTTTCATCTGCAGATATGGTCTTGTTTAGGGATCTGTGCCTTTGTGCATACGGACATCTGACTGCTAAGTAGTGACTGTGTTTTTCAGCAATAGTGTGCACCCTTAATTTACAGAGAAAAGGTCAGAAAAAAATTTGTAGATGGAAAAATCTCCATACAAGTTATTTGTGCATTTTTCTTTTTTTCTTCTTGCTACTTTGCACTTTTTGTTAAAAAATGTTTATTTACTATTTATTCAGTTTTTTAAGGTATCTAGTATTTTGATACCTAATTTTCATGATCTAAATATTCTTAAAAATTAAAAGTTTGTTGTCATTTGGAAGTGTGTAGGCCTTAAAAAAATGTTACATAAAAAAATGGCAATAATATCGCTTATCGCAATTATTTCTGGGGCAATATATCGCACAACAAAAAGTTGTTATCATGACAGGCCTAATTGTAATCAAGACATATAATATACTGTAGACATTTGAGAAAGGAACATGAGCATAAACAGACTGATAAACAGATTACATGAACAGAAGACGTCTCACTCTCATATCTGCATATAAAGAGCACACAAGATTTGTTTGGACAAAATGACCATAAAAATGTCATTCGTCATTCTGCACAAATTATATCAAATGTATTAAAAAAAAACCTTGCACAGCAATTGATTCTTGCCACTGGTGCCACAATGAAGTTTCAGCAATGAATGTTGAGACATTTATCAAGAAGAGAATCCACATACTAATCTATAAGATTGAAAAAATATATATATTTATAAAAATCTATTATTATTTATGAGGTGGTTCTGTGTATTTATAATATTTATTAGATATTGTTATATATATATTATTGAAATTTCAACTTAAAAAGCTTAACATATCATTGTGGACTCATTGTGGATTGGCTATAAAATATCACCAGTTTTGTCTTCTTCTACAAAATACAGTAGGGGAGAGTGGGGACGGTTGCAACACTTTCCGCATTTGCTTTAGTTTCTCAGAGACTGTTTGCATTAGAAACCCAGAATTTTAATACAATAAAGCCACATCAGTCAGCTACTCACCCGTATTGCTGTAACACGTGCACATGATTATATACAATTTATACTTGAATAGACAAAGTCAAATGTTGCAACTGACCCCACAACAGGGGACGGTTGCAATAGTTGCAAGCTTTTACATCAATGTTGTGGTAAGGGACAGCATGTTGGGACGGTTGCAACAGTGTGATTCAACTGTCCCCACACTGACAGCCGTGACATAACTTGGTATATTAGCTTGACACAATATCTTTGACACATGCTAGCTATGCCTATTAGAAGCTAAGAAAACACAGATATAAATCATATGTTTTTACAATGTTTCACGCAAACAACTTAGACCAGGGATCCTCAAATCTGGCCCACGAGAAACACTTTCCTGCAGAGTTTAGCTCTAACCCTAATCAAACACACCTGAGCATGCTAATCAATGGCTTCAGGATCATTAGAAAATCACAGGTAGCTGAGTTTGATCAGGGTTGGAGCTAAACTCTGCAGCGCATTGGACCTCCAGGGTAAGATTTGAGGAACCCCGACTTAGACAGTATGACAAAAAAATTTGATGATTAAAAAAAATTATTTTTTTTTACCATGCAAATTATTATTTGTAGAAGGAATGGTCACATGTGCCTGACTGCATCCAGGAAGGATGAGGGGCTGATTGAGCATGTGCAGTATGAATACCATCACTGTAGCTCATTCCTGATTGAAGAAAAAAGCTATGTTGCAACCGTCCCCACTCTCCCCAACTGCACGTTTTCATATTTGCAATAAACAAAATCATTCTCCGCTCCAAACTTCAAAGAGAGTGTGCTGTTATGAAATGCCTTTCATATAAAATCTCTAAGGCAGACTTGACCAAGATTGCAAAAGCTCAAGGTTAGATTCCTCTCAGCTTGTAAAAGAGGTCCTTGTTTTGTAGAAGGATGCGCTGTTAGACATCCCTCTGGCCACGACAGCACATGACTGATATGATAAAACCAATGTCTTCATGGTTCACATTTCGAACAGATACTGACATCACTGCATGATGACATCAGGCTCAATGTTGAAGAGCAGGTCGTCGTTGCCTCTGCGCACCTCCAGCAGCAGAGTCGTGTCTTGGTTGAGCGCTTCCTTCAGGTCGCTGGTGCTCATCAGGGGCTCTCCGTTTAACTTAACGATGATATCCCCGTCTCTGATGCCCCCTCTGAAACACATTTGGAGAAATTATACACGACAATTGTCAGTTGTGTACTTGAATTTGTAAGGGACAACATATAGAGCTAATTGTAAAATAAATCCTGACAGGTGATCAGGACACTGACACAGAGGAGCAAAATAAATAAATATGTAGATAAGAAATATTAATTTGAGTTAAATTATTAAAAATGTTTTACTGTTTATTATCTTACAGCCTCTGCTTAGACAGAAGTAGTACATTACGTGTACGAAAAGCTACGGGAATTCTTTTTGTGGGCAAAGAAAACAAAAAGAACTACTTTATTCAATATTTTCTTCTCTTCTGTATTCTCGTAGCTTCATAAAATTATGATTGGACCACTGATGTCACATGAACTATTTTACCGATGTCCTTACTACCTTTCTGGGCCTTGAATGTGGTAGTTGCGTTGCTGTCTATGGAGGGTCAGGCTTTTACATCAATGTTGTGGTAAGGGACAGCATGTTGGGACGGTTGCAACAGTGTGATTCAACTGTCCCCACACTGACAGCCGTGACATAACTTGGTATATTAGCTTGACACAATATCTTTGACACATGCTAGCTATGCCTATTAGAAGCTAAGAAAACACAGATATAAATCATATGTTTTTACAATGTTTCACGCAAACAACTTAGACCAGGGATCCTCAAATCTGGCCCACGAGAAACACTTTCCTGCAGAGTTTAGCTCTAACCCTAATCAAACACACCTGAGCATGCTAATCAATGGCTTCAGGATCATTAGAAAATCACAGGTAGCTGAGTTTGATCAGGGTTGGAGCTAAACTCTGCAGCGCATTGGACCTCCAGGGTAAGATTTGAGGAACCCCGACTTAGACAGTATGACAAAAAAATTTGATGATTAAAAAAAATTATTTTTTTTTACCATGCAAATTATTATTTGTAGAAGGAATGGTCACATGTGCCTGACTGCATCCAGGAAGGATGAGGGGCTGATTGAGCATGTGCAGTATGAATACCATCACTGTAGCTCATTCCTGATTGAAGAAAAAAGCTATGTTGCAACCGTCCCCACTCTCCCCAACTGCACGTTTTCATATTTGCAATAAACAAAATCATTCTCCGCTCCAAACTTCAAAGAGAGTGTGCTGTTATGAAATGCCTTTCATATAAAATCTCTAAGGCAGACTTGACCAAGATTGCAAAAGCTCAAGGTTAGATTCCTCTAACTTGTAAAAGAGGTCCTTGTTTTGTAGAAGGATGCGCTGTTAGACATCCCTCTGGCCACGACAGCACATGACTGATATGATAAAACCAATGTCTTCATGGTTCACATTTCGAACAGATGCTGACATCACTGCATGATGACGTCAGGCTCAATGTTGAAGAGCAGGTCGTCGTTGCCTCTGCGCACCTCCAGCAGCAGAGTCGTGTCTTGGTTGAGCGCTTCCTTCAGGTCGCTGGTGCTCATCAGGGGCTCTCCGTTTAACTTAACGATGATATCCCCGTCTCTGATGCCCCCTCTGAAACACATTTGGAGAAATTATACACGACAATTGTCAGTTGTGTACTTGAATTTGTAAGGGACAACATATAGAGCTAATTGTAAAATAAATCCTGACAGGTGATCAGGACACTGACACAGAGGAGCAAAATAAATAAATATGTAGATAAGAAATATTAATTTGAGTTAAATTATTAAAAATGTTTTACTGTTTATTATCTTACAGCCTCTGCTTAGACAGAAGTAGTACATTACGTGTACGAAAAGCTACGGGAATTCTTTTTGTGGGCAAAGAAAACAAAAAGAACTACTTTATTCAATATTTTCTTCTCTTCTGTATTCTCGTAGCTTCATAAAATTATGATTGGACCACTGATGTCACATTAACTATTTTACCGATGTCCTTACTACCTTTCTGGGCCTTGAATGTGGTAGTTGCGTTGCTGTCTATGGAGGGTCAGAAAGCTCTTGGATTTCATCAAAA
Source organism: Sinocyclocheilus grahami (assembly GCF_001515645.1). Classification (NCBI taxonomy): domain Eukaryota; kingdom Metazoa; phylum Chordata; class Actinopteri; order Cypriniformes; family Cyprinidae; genus Sinocyclocheilus; species Sinocyclocheilus grahami. Next base: position 617,073 of record NW_015505419.1, on the reverse strand, counting down.
ATATCTTAATTTGTGTTCAGAAGATGAACGAAGATCTTATGGGTTTGGAACGACATGAGGGTGAGTAATTAATGACAGAATTTTCATTTTTTGGTGAACTATCCCTTTAAGTCTTCATTCCAGAATATGTAGTGATGAAACCTTCACTTTGACAAATGCTATTACTTCTCTAGGGCTGGGCCATTTTTTATAATTGTATTATATAATTTGAATGTAATGTCTTGCCACAATTTTTTTTTTTTTAAATAAGGGAATTTGAGTTGTGCATAAAATGTTAGAATTCGACAGGTTGGCAATACACCAACGATAACAGCTAAGAGAAACAAAACTCATCTGACTGCCAATAACAATGCACCTGATTAACCAGGCTCTATGAAGGAACGTAACATAAATCATATCAATAGTGGCTATTCATACAGAATGTGTTATTACATTGAAAAACATGAGACACAGGCAGTGGAAATGGAAAAGTTGCGAGTTTAAGTGGCGTGAGTTGAGTTGAAACGCAGCAACAACAAAAAATGTGAGTGAATCTCTACATTTTGATTTTTTGATTTACAATTTGCCATTTTTTCTAGTTTTATATTATTTAACAAGGAGAATGTTATTTGAATCATGTTGTAGTTTCATTTTTAAGTTGACTAGTTACATGTTAATACATCAAAATCGTTATCTTGAATCAATCAAACATTTTGAAAAAAGGCCAAGATTTATTACATAAACCTGGATTATACAAATCTGTCATTTCATAGTTAATCGTGATCTTCAATATGTTGTCATCCACTCAGCTCAGACAGAGCTAAACTACTTGGCTTGGACTTATGAAACCCAACCACAACAGAAAGACCAAAGAGCATCTGGTTTGGCTGATGCTTACTTCTGAGCAGGGGAGTGAGGAACCACCTCGTGGACATAGATCCCGCTGCTGACATCAGGGAAATCAGGATTCTGCTGCCTCAGCTCTTCCACCAGTCTGGAGGAGACAGACAGAACGCCTCACATACACACACACAATGACTAAACAGCACTGCGGTGTTCATTTACATGTGTTGTGTATTAGCGTCTGTAGTGAAGGACACTCACTCTTCTGTGATGGTGAGCATTCGGATTCCAATGAAACGCTTCTTCACTGATCTTGGCTCTGAAACAATATGTAAATGTGTTAACACATTTAATCCTGCAAGAATGACTCTAAAAAATAAAACATATGTTTAGTATTAGATGATTCATACTCTGACCTCCCTACAAATTCCCTTGCACAAAAGTTGCACCATGTACCTTTGTTCTGCTTTCCTAATGAATCATTTAAGAAGCGAGTAATCCTGTCTGAAGGAATGGCAAAGGAGATTCCTGCAGCTACCTTCAGGGTATTGATTCCTATCACCTCCCCATCCTTATAGAAGACAAAACAAGAAGAAAAATTCAGTATCAGTATGTTTGTCGTTGTATTGTTCCAATGTGTCATTCCAAACCTGTCTTTCCTTCTTTTATGAAACAAAAGGGGAATTTTCGAAAAGCAGACTGAAATGTAATATTCAAATTATATAGAAAAGAGTGGATATTTTTAAAAGTTCAACGTTTGTGTTTCATACAGATTTGTAAAAACATTGGTTGAATTATTCTTGTAAATCTACTGTCAGAAAACCGAAACATCACAGTGTGAAATAATTACCAAATTAACGAGTGGTCCACCCGAGTTCCCATACTAAGAAAAGAGAAAGAAATCATGTTAATTGTTGGTTCTCAAACAATTTTACACACACATTATCGAGGATTAGATTCACGCCAAAACTACTGAACATAAATATAAACCCAAAACTTAAAATGAAGTAAAAATCTGAGACTTCAAATAAACAGCTTCCACTCTAAATTGCAAGGGAAATAATAATGAATGTTAATTGACCGGAGAATTTTACATTTAGAATTTTAAAAAATTGTAGCTTCACCAGAATGGTACGAAACTTGGTGACTTTTATGGAACTTAGTATGTGAACACAAAAAAAAATTGAGGGCATGATTCGAAAAAAGCTAAGTGGTCATAAAAAAAATAGTCACATTCATGGTACCATAGGAAATGAATGGGAAATTGGGGGGGGGGGAATCGAAAATACAGAATTGTTTTGTGTGTGCATTCTACAAATCCCCCACAATGCAGAAAAAAATTGCACAGCAATGAAGGGGTGAAACTCTAAAACAGACACACACATACAGAATTATACATACTCAAACGAATTGGTATAGCTAACCATATAACCAAAATGAGTCAGAAGACTGAAATAAGAGGTTTAAGCTCTGATAAAGCATTCCTGTTCATTTTTGTTACAGTTTTATAGAATTTTAATGTTTTGTGTAACAAAATGCTTTCTTTGTTCTGTTTTGAATGTAGTAATAATAATGCAAAAACCTACACTTCAAATCAACATTTAAAACAACAAAAAATATAAACCTTGACAAAAAGTAGTCTTTGAGAATGCCTTAATATACATTTAAATCCACAACCTAATAAAAGTAAACAATTATGTACAAAAACAACTAGAGAATTCACAAGCCTCTTTATAGAGTCCTATACAGGAATCTAGTGGTTACATCATGAAATTACAGTTTGTTTGTTTTTTGCTCTCACCAGGAGGTGCTATTCTGCCTTCAAACACTGGATTTTAAAGGCCTAGTCTTTATTTTAATCTGAAATACTGCATTAATCGAAAAATAATTTTAATACATTGTAAATATTATTTTAAAATATGAATTAGTACCATACAATTCTCTCAAAATACAAAAGAAAAAATATTACTGAACAAAAATATATTAGATTGATTTTACTGAAGAAGAAAAAAATTCATTTTGTCCGTTCATTTCAGGTGTCCGTTCACTTTTGACTGCGAAGACCGTGAGTGTGACTCCCAAATGAGGAGCGCACAAGGGTTATCAATGCTCAAAACAATTTTACAAACCCTATATTAATGGGATTAGATTTGTACCAAAAGTATTGAAAATAAATTTTCAAGCACTGAACAAAAACATAAATTCAAAACCAGGGTTGGCATGCTAGGCAACACAATTTGGAGCTGATATAAGGGTTTATTTTTTTTTGCCAAGGACTTGCTCATCATGCAGGGACAACGACCCATGGGTTTGTAAAAAAGTTGATAAAGTATCCTCCCCCTTCTTCTCCATCTCTCAAAATGAACTAACCAAAAAGCTCCTGAGAAGCTGAAAAAGCTCCAGGATATGAAGTTTAAAAGTTTGGAGGCGGATGCTGCCAAATGTGCAAAGATTATTGACATGTTTACTGCAGTAGTCTCTGCTTCATCAGCAGAGTCAAAGTTTGTGCAGCAGAATAATCAAGTAAAAGAGCAGGTGGTGAGCCAGTAAGAACAGGCTAGTTCAGGAGGAGGAGCAGAACAGGGTTGTTAAATTGTTAAGGAGTAGCCTCATGATAACAGAGACTCACAGGGAGTGAAGAAGGAGGTAACATATCCTAATGTGTGTGCCTGTTAATTAAATTTCAAGTAATTATTTAGTCAGCACAACAGAAGCTATCTGCTAGCTATTTTGGATAGCTATTGGTTAGTTTCCTCAAACAGTCTTAACTTTGATGGATTATTATAACACATTAACTAGCTAATCTGTCATTGACTAAGCTCACATTGCCATGAGTGACTTCGTTGATCAAGATTTCATCATGAACATTAGGATATTTGGTTTTGATCCTGTTTATCAAATAAATTTGAATAAAAAGAATAAAAACCAACTGTTTTTGCAACAGAATAGCAAATGAAAACTGTAAATATTAATAATAATGGCAGCAAATATGAAAACGCTAGTAATTCAATAATTATTTATAATAATAAATTCTGATAATCAGACAGGAAGCAACATAACCATTAATAAAATATACGTTTTTGACTTTTTTGTTTTAAAGGGTTTTTTTCTTCACGAATAATATATTTTGAATAGTTTTGTTCAATACATGTACATTACTTCTTGAATACAATATGACTTCAGAAATGAGTTTCAGAGGTTTTCTTATGCAACAGCAGTAAGACTCATAACATGTGTTGTTCTGGTTATTCAGTGCCACTTTATATTAAGTGGCTTTAACTACTATGTACTTACATTTAAAATGAATCATTTGAAACAATGCACTTACATACATGTTTTTACATTATACTTATATTTTAAAAATACCTACATCTAATTACATCTGTAATTAATTTCTGTAATTTCATTTATAATTACACTGTTGACCCATCCCTTACACCATAACCTACCCATACCACCAAACCTGTCCCTAAACTTACCCGTATCCCACCTCAATAGCAGCAAAAGTGTTTTGCAATAAGTGTTTTGTACTTATTTTTTGATGTAAGTACATAGTAGTCAAGGCCACCTAATATAAATGGGGACCAGTTTGGTCAATATGTTTTTTTTAGATTTGAAGTACACTACCAGTGCACATTCAATGCAACTAAGCACACTTTTTTTTCGAAGGGTTTATTGTATTTCAAAACATTAATTCACCACAAATATACACTGTAAAAAAATCTTTTAAAATTTACGGTAAAAAACGGCACCTGTGGTTGCCGGAATTTTACCGTAAAAAAATACGGTAGCAACGTTTTAGGTTTTACGGTTTTAACTTAAATTTACAGTTAAATACCGTAATTTCATTAACTGATAAAATGTTATTATATACCAACCTATTGAAGTACTGAAATCTGTTTTGTACCTTTGTAATACACTGATAACCACCAAATGCAGGTGGTGATGAGAAAGTCACATGATGAACCAAAGCCCATCACAAGCAGCTTTTAGATAATAACCTATATAGAAGGTGCACCGTGTCATTCACACAAACACCAAACACCATCACGGTAACACACATGAAACTGAAATAAAGCAATAAGCATTCATTTAACAACATTAGGTGTAACACACAACCCTAATATACAAAACTGATAAGAAAAATCTGAGAAGAAACATAGTTCCAAAAACGGTATACTACCAAAACATAGTTATTTCAACAAAAAAACATCAAATTTGAAATGTAACATTTGAATTCTGGGAATGTCAATTTACGGTTATTCACTACATTATACAGTCTTTTTCACTTCCAAAAACGGTATACTACCGTAAA
>NW_015505419.1:601749-611910 GCF_001515645.1 Sinocyclocheilus grahami | reverse complement strand
TATATATATATATATATATATATATATATATATATATATATATATATATATATGTGTGTGTGTTTCTATAAAGACATTTGTTATATATAAAACATTTGTTTACTCAATTTCCCCATGCCACACTCTCTGACATCATTCACAAATGATTAGCCTTGGCAAAAGCAGTTGTGCATGTGTTCAGCTAATTTACAGACAGCAGTGACCCTCACACAGCTGTGTTTGCAAAGCACCTTCCTCACTTCCCCACAGTTTTAAAGCGCCGTACAGACGGCTGCCACACCATGAAAGTGTTTGCAAGTGTTTGGGCTTACTTTAGGAACAGCTCAATGTGCACCACAGCAGGGGCAATCTTCTCCACCACGTCAGCAATGAAGTTGAATTTGTACCTTGGGCTGGTGGGGTGTGTAGGACCTATACTAGCAGAAAGAATTACTCATGTTAATAATTCCAATGTATAAAATGATCAAAACCAGCTCTATGTTTTTTTCTGTATTGCAGCTGCTGTCTATTTATGTCTTTTCTGGCTCAAGAGGGCATGATTAGCAAGCACGCAGTGCAGTACTGTCCTGCAGATTCAGATGGTATGCAATGATGATAGTTGGAGAAAGTCTTTTCACACAAAGGAAATGCTCCTCTATAATTGGGTCTAATTTTTGGGTCTAATCACTAGGTGGCTTTTATCCTTGTGCATGCTTGACTTGTGCTGGGTATGCAGTATGTGTATGAAAGAGAATGATGAGAGTGTGTAAATTCCTAGTAATTAGGGCATGTTATTTTCTGCAAACATCAGGGTGGTTTTTCCCTTGACTGCTGTTTCCTGTGACCGTGTTGGCACAGCCATCATTCCTTTGTGTGCACACCCTGGTTGTCCTACTAACCTCAAATTTGAAGTCATTAAAGAATCAAGACCCTTTAAAAACTAGTTTAGTACAGTTTATCACTGAAAAAGTACTACACCTAATGGTCATCTCTTACATTGATATTACATTGTGCAAAATCTGCATTGATCTCTGGCTCTGTTAATGGTTGTTTAACAATTAAAGTTTTGTCTATAATTAAGAGATAGGTTGCAGTCTATTTAGAGGTTAGATGCAAAATGTGCTTAATACAGAAACAATAATGTAAATTACCTAAAATTGTATTAAAGGTTTGGAGTCAGTCATTTTTTAAAATGCTTTTTAAGTCTCTTATGCCCAAAAGGCTGCAATTGTTTGAGCAAGAAAAAAAACGTAATATTATGATATTATTACAATTATATATACAAAAATGCAAAACATTTCTGTGATGTCAAAGCTACACATCTTCAGTGTCACATGATCCTTCAGAAATCATTCTAATATGCTGATTTGGTGCTCAAGAAACATTTCTTATTTTTATCAATGCTAAAAGTTGTGCTGCTTCATTTTTTTTGTGGAAACTGTGATTCATTTTTTTCAGGATTTTTTAATGAGTCGAGAGTTTAGCAGAAAAGCATTTATTTGAAATAGAAATCTTTTGTAAAATTATAAATATATTTTTTGTCATATTTAAAAAAATAAATAAATAAATCTTACTGATCCCCAAACTTTTGAGTGGTAAAGTGTAAATACATAAGCTTATATAAGTAAATATATAAGCCAAATAACATCAATATATATTCTAATGCTTTATTCATGGCTTTCTGGATGAACATATTTAAGCGTTATAATTTGGAAGCTGTGAGAAACCAAAATAAGCATGCAATGAATTACACTCAACTGTTAATCATGAATCAAATGCAACACCCCATATAAAAGCACATTCCAGTAGAGCTGCATCACGGAGCCGTGACCTCTCAGATTTCACGACTGCCAAGTAAGTCAACTTCCAATGGCAATGTGTGCAAATTCATTTAGACAATCACATACAATATTGAGAAATGCCACTCGACCGAAAGTTGGCCAGGCATAAGCCAAAGATGAATGTCCAATAAAAATATGTTCGGAATAGTTTTCGCGTTCATTCTTTCCAGTGAGGAGTGCAGAAGAGACATCAGAAGAGCAGCTGATCACACAATCTGGTGGAAAGATGATGGGCAACATCTGTTTCTAAAGCACTGGTATGCTTAATACAGTGATTGCAAAGGTTATGGTTTTATTTTGAGGTTTTTGACTTAGTAGCTTAAATTGTATAGAATGATAGACTATAATTTATGTGACATTTAATGCTGTAATGATTTGCTGCTCTCCAAATAGCCATGGGCTTTTCTGTGGGTTCTTTTGCTTACAGTTTCGCTGCTTGCCTCACTACCAGGTTATTCACCAAATATATACACCAGTGTGGCCAGTGGCATTGCAGGGGCCAACAGTAACTTATGGGTGGATGATTGCTACCAGACGGACGTCTTTAAACCTGGTTTTGCTGAATCATTTTTTAACAGACCTAAATATTTGACCTAAGAAGCCCATCTCTTGATCTCTTGATCATTTCACCCCATCAATAGCCTTTTAATTCAATTCTAGGTCACCTCACACTGATAACGCGTCACCAGAGAGGTGGTACCGTTTGGGATGTTGGTAATGAGGTCTTGTCCAAAATCAGAGCAAAAGGGCAACTCCATGAGAACCCCACAGGAAATCATACCTGGTCTGCAGAGCACAAAGCAGCCCTATTTTCCAAACTTCTCTGCAGCTGCCTTTTGCACGTCAAGTTTGTGAGGTCACAGTCCCATTTTTCAAAATACTCACAATTGCTCTTTTGGTTATCAGTGGAGTCATATGTGATGGTCGCTAGAGGAGCTCAATGATGTTATCTTCTAAATGCAGTATGACACACAAAGCACTGTGGACTCACGGTGTGTGTGTGTGTGTGTGTGTGTGTGTGTGTGCGTGTGTGTGTGTGTGTGTGTGTGTGTGTGTGTGTGTGTGTGTTACCTGAACTATACTTTAGGGACAAAATTGTCCCCAGAATTGAGGTAAACTGCACTCACACTATTAGATGAAAACAAAACATGAACTGAACTAAGCTGCATAATAAAACTATTGTCATTTGTAGATCTGCCTATTCATAACTTATGAAAATTCCAACATTGACACAGTTATTTAACTTATTTGAATGAACATTGAACTGGTTTGAGTTGAGTAATGACACTATTTTCTATTATACCTGAATTGAATATGTTTTATAATGAACTTTGCAACACTGACACTGTTATTGAATTGACCCGAATCAACAATGAATCAACTTGTCTTGAACTGAACTGCTTTACAGGGATTGAATTCTGGATTGAATTCTTTTGATGAACTTGGCATCATTACCACTGTTATTTTCCTGCTTAATACTGTGATGCTGCTTTGAAACAATCTGAATTTTATAAAGTGCTACATAAATAAATGTGAGTGACTTTACTTGAACTTGACAAAACCTCACTCATATTTCTTTTGTTTTACACTTACACATTGTTTTATTTATAAATTATATTTTAACAGTTGAGAACTAGCCTTGTGCTCAAGGTCATGACACTACATGGTGTTCACACACTGTTTTACTCAAAAACCTGAGTCTACATGTTAAAGGGGTCCTATTATGCTTTTTCACTTTTTCAACTGTAGTTAGTCTGCAATGTTGCTGTTTGAGCATAAAAAAGATCTGCGAAGTTACAAAGCTCAAAGTCCACTTCAAAAGGAGATATTTTATTGAACAGAAAATCTACAACGCCCGCCTCGTTTGGACTACAACCCATATTTTCCGGGATTTGTGATATCACAAAGATCGACGAATGGGACGAGAGCTGGTTGAGCTGCACTAGAGAAGACAACGAGTGTTATCACTATGTCAGAGACTTTCCCAAGGCAGACAAACTTAGAGTGGTTACCATCATCCAGGTTTAAATCGCGCTCAAATTTATTTGATTTTGACGCAATATTTACACTGAAGCTCGTAGGCGGCTATGATAAGGGGCGTGACATTTCCCAACCAGGCGCCGAGTGCTGCCAATCACAGCACACAGTGGCCCAGCTAACCAATCACAGCACATTTCATATTTCAGAAGGCGGGCCTTCATTTGATACAGGAACTATTCCAGCCGTTCATGCCAGACTGGGGAGAGAGGTGTTGTAATAATGTAAAATATGTGAAAAATTATGTGTTTTTCGAACAACCTAGTATGAGAGCCTGTTCTAATACACCTCCAAAACAAAATCAAGACTTTGTAAAAGAGCATAATAGGACCCCTTTAATATGGGACAGCACCTTTTGTGGAATGACCCATAAACATAGGGTGCGACCCCATTTAAATTGCTATGGTTTGGGGTAGGCTTGCCTATTTAAGAGTATTTGGCATTCTAGAAGCTAATGAAGAGATTATAGTCTAATGTCATACATCCCATCCTTCCCTTACCAACATCCCATCCTTCCTTTCCCTCCCATTCAGTGTCTCCATTATTAGGCCATACTATTACTGTATGATACTGGTGATAACTTTTGCTACACCACTATGAATAATTAACAACTTAAATAATTGACCAAAAAAAAAGATTAAGGCAGGCCTGTATTCATTTATGATTTTATAGCACAAACAATACTGTTAAAGTAGCCTATTTCTGTTTAAACCTTTTCAATTATTCAAATTTCAGTATAAATTAATTCCTCTTGCTATACACAAATCACTTACCTTGGTTGCTTTCACAGGGTCCTTTGTGCAGGTTGGTGATGGCGGGCAGACCCTGCTGCAGCGCTTTCCTGCTCACGGCCTTCAGGCGGCAGATGTTACCGTACGTGTTCCCGTCACTGCCGCACACTTTACTGCTGTACCTGCACTGACACACGCCTTTGGACAGTCTTTTTCCAGACGGGTGCTTGCACTCCAGCCCGTCGCCGCAGGGCAGATCGTCCTTGCGGCCGCACGGCTCTCCCTCTCCCTGTGCGCACACCAGACAGCAGTCACAGCGGTCAGGCACATACCCGCTCGGGCAGCTCGGGCTCGGACACTTACTCACATCACAGCGCTCAGGACACTTCAGTTTAGTGTCCGCGAGAGCAGCTTCGACGCAAATAAAAACGACGGAGACCAACAGAATGACCTGCATTTTTTTTCTTTTTTGGTTTAAAATGACAGGCAGTTCTTGGCTAGTCAGTGTCCTCTGGAGATCACCATTACGCATCAGATTCCCAATGCAAAAAGCTTCTTTCAGATGAGATGTGTGCGTTCCTGCAGGATCAGCTGAAGGACCAGTGTGAAATGGTTGTCCCGGGAAGACGAATATGTCTTATCCAAGCCAATCTGATCTACTGCTGCGCGCAAATGTCGCTGATTTCCCGTGCAACTTATTAAAACAATGTATGCGAAGCCTCTAGATGTTTGGTCCTGTTGTATCTGCTGACCATCTCAACATCCTCGAGTGAAATCTGCTTTTCTCTTCTCTCTAGAGGAGGCGGGGAATTTCGTTTACCCCAAAACGCTGTAGTATTCATGGGACGTTCTTTCGAACAGTTCGTTTCAGAGAACCGGATCAAAAATCCGAATCAGCTATTCACACTGCTTTAATTTTAATTAAGGTAGTTGTTGTAATTTCATGTGTTTGGGCTATTTCTGCCTTGATTCGGCTCATAAAAACAGCTTTAAAGTACTTAATTGCAACTTCATCATTACAAATGTGCGAATACTAATTTAAATGCATGGCATATAGAATATCATTTCAATAGAAATGACATTAAGGTATATTTTAGGTTACCGTAAACGCTTGTCAGTACATTCTACAGCATACTTAAACCATATTTCATTATGAAAACAGAAATAATTATGAAATTACTTGTGCTTAAGTGGGACAAAACACTCTTAAATTCAACCAATTGCATTTAATATAGATTTAAAGTGCCCCTATTATGTAATTTTGATTTGGGAGTCTCCTACAATAGGATTGCATGCATGCAAGGTCAAAAAACGCTGGAAATGGCATAATAGGGGCACTTTAAATTATAACACATTTGAATTTAATTGCAATTAACATGCAGTTAAATGTCCGAGAACATACATTCAGTTCACACTGTAAGTATGCTAAAGTGTACTTCTTTTTCACAAAGGAACCGTAAAGATCTGACACAAGTAACTATTCCTTCACAAACATTCACACATCATCATATCAGCTTACTCCAGTGCACTATGTCTGCTGATTGTCCCCTATTTTTTCTGGACTGAGTTATAATGAACTGCTTGGATAGTACCAACAGATCTATAGTTAGGATGAAAACCAAAAGAGTAGAACTGTGATTGTGGGATCTTGACAAGGGCTCACTAGTACTCAAGGTTTGCATTGGTATAAATTACCTTGATACATTATATTGTAAGCAATTAAATATTAAATCCACTTTTTATTGGTGACCAGGGGGACACGGTCTCTTTTTAGCACATACATCTGAATGCCGACCGTACAGTGCCAGTGGATTTGTTTTCACTGAACTTGAAGGGTTTTGGACCAAGTCATGTATTTCACTAGGCATGAACATGTTTATTTAAAACTATAACTCCTGTCATTCTCTGCACTTAGTACAAACAGAACAGCCCTTGTTGAGGTAAAAATGTGTTCACTGACATCACTTGCATGTGTCAAACGAAGGTAATACGATTTTACAGAATGGAAAACCAGAAACAACTAATTCTAACATTTTAGACAATTATTTTCCATAAGAAAGAAAGAAAAATAGTATCTGTTTTTTGGTTACTTCCAACATGGGATATTGAGCCAAACGGACAATGCCTGAAAGTTGTATTGCTTACACTCCAGTAAACACTCGCTGGACCAATCAACATGTCTCATGAGTCAGACATTCCGTAAATCAACTAATATACATCACATCCAGCAAATAAAAGTAAACATGGGAAATTCACACACAAGTAAAATCAAAAGCAAGCATGGAAGTTTCATATCCCATTAGAGTCCAGCTCTATCTTGTTGCCCCAGTTATTGTGTTTTTGTACTGGGCTGTGGTCCTGAAGCTGTAGTCTGGTGCCAGGTTGATACGACGAATATGGAGATCATTAGCGAAAGCTCTGGCTCGCTGGTAGAAAAACAGCGAGAGTTCACGGTCCATGAGACAGTTGTGATAGATGGTGGCCAACTGAGTGCACAGCTCTAGCTGGGACCTCTTGTTCCCCAGATCCATAGCAGCAGCCAAGGCCAGGTGATAATAGCCAGCAGCATCAAATGGGTCCTTGAATACAGAGGGAGAGAAGATTTACAATATTAGTAGCTATTGTTTTATTAAGAGGTTAAAATAGTAGTCATATTGTTCTATTAAGAGATTCAAATATTAGTCCTTAATAATCTGAGCTATGTGTGTGTGTGTTTTTTTTGTTGGTTTGTTTCTTTTGGGTGATGCCTTGTTATTTTTGTATTACAGTGAAAATTCAATAAAAATAATTATTAAAAAAAACAAAAGAGATTCAAATATTACTCCTATTATTCTATTAAGAGATTAAAGTATTACTTGCTATTGAGTTTAGTGCTGTGTTCTTTTCATTTTGAAATATCATGGTTATAGACAATACCAGGACATCACGATGCCCCTAATTGACACAATAACAATATTTCTTTCTTTTTTTTTATATATAATGATTATAGTCAATTCCATACCCCTAATGGATAACATAGCTTCCGCACTGCATCTTGCAGCCGTGTATGGAACACCGTTAGTCCAAAATTAAAACTCACCAAATGCCAAATGTTAGTAAAACACAAGCAATGGTGATTATATATAAAACGGTGATACTTGGTTGATAACTGGCCGTCGCATGAGTAAAGCACTGCACTGTGTTCATTTAGATGCGAGAAGCTCATGATCCAGTGTTTTCAGTGTCTCAGAGCAGCTAAATGCTGCTCCACATCAACTCCATATATGCTGTGGGTTTGGGTCACTTGTAAAATACATTTAAAAAGCAAAATATGACAACCGTATGCCTATCTGTAACGAGAATCATTTATCTTTTGTCAACAAAAGATAAACGTTTCCAAATTTTCCACCAAAATAAAAGCTATATAGTTAAACATTTGAAAGCAAAAAACTTAAGCCATACTTGAATATTTATATGACTTATTGAATAGAAATATAACTGTTGTTCTGTTAATTTATTATTATTAAATATAATTTTTTTATGTTGGAGTACAACAGAATTATTAGTAATATATACAAGTAATATATTTCTTTAGTGATTTGTTCATTTTTTATTTTATTTTAATATATAAACAAGAATAAAACAAGAATAATAGTAAGTATTTTTAATACTATTATATAGTCATATTGAACAAGGAAAAACAAGTTTTCCTTCTTTTTGTCCTTAGATGATCACATGCCTAGATATAGCATGTGCTCTATATAATTAAATATAAATATATTTTCATTCTGAATATGAATAATCTTCTATTTTGAGGTGTGAATGAATTATAATTTACAGAGTATGTATTTAGACTGCCATCTTCTGGTCAATTTAGAATCTGGAGTTTAATTTTGACTCACTTCTCCCAACTTAATTTGTAGAGACAACTATAAGTAAGCTATTCATACACTGATTTCCGATTCTATTGCAGTCTCACATGATTGCTTTCTGCTTGTTTTATCATCGCGACCAGCGTGACATTGGCTAAACCAATGGCAGACGTCCACTGGCTTACCTTTACATCATAGAAGACGATGTCTCCAAGTGTTTTGTAAACCCGGACATAGTACAGGGCTTCCTCATCATACTGCAGGGGTGAGGGGCACAGGGACAGGGCTTTCAGAAAGTGGTGCTCTGCCATTTCAAACTGACCCAGACAATGGTACAATGTGGCGAGGCGATGGAATGCCACCCGCTCATTTAAATCATCAGCTGTGAGAAAATACACAGATGAAGGGGAAGACTGTTTTTGGCTGTGTACTGTCATGAACATGAGTTTACCACGTGCGCTTTATTCTCAAAACAGACTAAATATTTGGCAGAAAGCCACAATCTGTGAAGGATCATAAATCAATATAATACAATGAATAACTTGGATTTAGAAAAGTCACAACAAAAGCCACAGCTCTACATAACAGGGTTTAAGGGGAAAATGTTGCCAGACTGTTATGAATGTACACATTATATTGTACAAATTAAACATACAAAACTGTAGAGTACTTGAGTGTGTGCACATGTGTTAACCTACCCAGACTCAAGCTAATGTCTAATGCAGTTCGAGCATACTCAATGGCCTCTGAACACTGTCCCAGCTGCAGCAGGAGCTCTGAAAGCTTATTACACAGCCTAAGCTGAGAGCGCACACTGCTCGTCTTCACCGCGATGGGAAGGGCTCGGTCCTTATGAACACAGAGATACAAACGTTCACAGCACACAGACAAACAAACTGAAGGATTATGATTGGGATTAACGTTTTCGAATAAAAAAAAATACTGTAATAAAGGGAATAACAGGGACCTGACAGTCACAGAGTGCAATAACAACACAGTGCGAAAGACTTCCCTCTTCGTCAACAACATGTATATGACCTACCCTGTAAAAGCAGATGGCTTTCTCCCTGTCCTGTGAACTGTTGAAGAACACATCTCCAGCTGCCTCCAACATCTCCAGGGTGAAGAGTGTGTCTCCTGTGCTCAAAGCCATGTCCTGGGCTACCTGTTACATAGAGAACAGACCTTTAATTCACCTCTAAAGCAAATGTCCAGCAGCATCATATTTGAAATGCAATTTTGGGATGGCATGCTGTCCCTGGTACTTACCCACAGACAGACAGACAGACAGACATACAGACAGACACACACACACACACACTTTCTTCTTTTATTTGGATCCACAAGACAAGAAACAAAAACGGAATCCAAATACCTTGGGAAGTCAGTTTGCAAGATGACAGGTACACATGGCTAACATACATTCACAAGTCCTTATATTTATAACGTTTAATACTCAAGGATAGACAAAACATCTTCGTTTCGGCGTTTCTCCAGAGAAAATGAAGTTATGCCTATCCTCAAAGTGTTTTGAATCCAAGGTCTTTCCTACCAGTCTGTAGGGCGTCTTTAAACACGCTCTTTATAGTTGTTATAAGGCACATTGTAAAAAGTAGTAGCCTTAAAGGAACACTCCACTATTTTTGAAAATAGGCCCCTACACTCTAAAAAATGCTGGGTTAAATACAACCCAGTGCTGGGTAAAATAGGGACAAACCCAGC
>NW_015505419.1:545312-601478 GCF_001515645.1 Sinocyclocheilus grahami | reverse complement strand
TTTCCTATTTAAAACTTGACTCTTCTGTAGTTACATCATGTACTAAGACCGACGGAAAATGAAAAGTTGCGATTTTCTAGGCCTATGTAATAATCAAGGAACTTTGCTGCTGAAAATAGTCCCCAGCACGCTCCCTGTGCAAGCAGGTGGTCACGTTGGTTATGTTGATGAAAGTTAGCCTATTTTCAGGCGCTGCATAATATCATTGCGCCTGATGCACCCATGGTACAGCAGCAAAGTTCCTTGATTATTACACCGGAATGAAAGTATAGTTCCTAGCCATATCGGCTAGAAAATCGAAACTTTTCATTTTCCGTCGGTCTTAGTACATGATGTAACTACAGAAGAGTCAAGTTTTAAATAGGAAAAATATAGAAACTCTTTGGTCATTTTTGAGCGAGATGCTAACGGTCTAATCAGATTCAATGATCTATGCTAAGCTACAGCTAAAAGTGCTACCGCCAGACCCGGAGATCGGCTGAATGAATTCGAAAACAGTAAAACTCAACTGTTTAACTCTAGGGGAGTTGGAAAATTAGCCTATTTTCAAAAATAGTGGAGTGTTCCTTTAAGTCAGCCATATCAAAATGCACTCACTTCCCTGCATTAGCGCTGGCAGTTACAACGGTTGCTGCTGCTAGAAATTCATGCGGGTATGTGGAAAGCCCAAATGCACTCCGCTGCGGCCATGACACACACACACGTACACACCTACTCATTCCTTATTATTGCTAATTTCATCATTTAAGTCATTAAAATGATGAAATAACACAAATAGAATGTGGGAATTAAATACTGGCCAAAAATGAAAACATATCTAAATATTTTAGCTTCTTCGAGCTGCCATACTTTGTCTAGACTACAGCTCTGCGCCAACGTTGAAACTATTAACAAATGTTTTTCATTAACTTAAATAAAACTGAAATAAAATATAAAAATTATATGAAGAATTTAAATTATTAGAAATAATGCTTTATGAGTTCAAATAGAAGTATTACAATTCCTCAAAATAAATTAAAGCTACTGTAAATATAAATATTTATATATAAACCTTCAGCACACTCCAAGGTGCAACTTAAATAAATGATTATAAAAGATACTGAAGGAGTTGTGTTCTCACCATTAGATTACATCAGTCAATATATGTAGATCTGTAAATGATGTATATACAAAGTTCACATAATAAAAATATTTAAATTTGATTTAGATCTTTAATTTATGCTTTAATTTAACCTGCCTATGGTTCCAGTAACAGTAACGCCTAACAATTTAGGCAGAAATGCAAAAATGAAGGCAGCTTTCACCTGCACGTAGAGGTCCACTAGCTCGGTCTGTTGGAGGATGTGGTAAATCTTTCCAGCCTTTAACCAGGCATGAGCCTCCTTGCGTTTTCTGCCCAAGTCAATGAAGATGCCCAGGCTTCGTTTAGTGTAATCTAAAGCAGCTCTATTGGCTCTGTGAGACGACATGATAAACTTTAGTAAGTCTTTATAATAATGTGTGATGCCTTACTGCTGGCAACTCATTATTATTGCAACAACTTTGGACTAAACCAATATATCTTTCCTGGATACATAAATGGAGTGAGAAGTTTATTATATAATTCACCCAAAAAATAAAATGTCATCATTTGCTCACCCTCATGTCATTCCAGACCTATATGAGTTTCGTTTATTACAAAAGAAGATATTTTTGAAGAATGTTGACCAGTTGGTTATCACTAACCGTAATTTTGAAGAAAAAAAAAAAAAAACACTGAGACATTTCTCAAAAAATGTCATTTATGTTTCATAGAAGAAAGCCAATAAAATGACATTCAACAATGGAGTGAGGTAGGGTGAGTAAATGACTACAAAAAATTCTTAATTTTTGGATGAACTATCTCTTGTACTGCAGTACATGTTCACAACATCTCTCGTAAATCTTATAATAAGCAGGTCTCACTTCTTGGTAGCCAGGTTCAGGTACAGCTGGCTGATCTTCTCCAGTATCTCTCCCTCTAAGCTCTTGTCTCCAATCCGCTGAAGAAGGTTCAGCTGGTGCTCGTTGTAGATGATACACTGGGCTTCATCCGGACACACCTCTTCGTAAAGCTGACACAGGTGACGTGTGGCTTGCAGCTGACCTGATGTCATACAAAGAAGAATATATTTTGGAGAGGTAAGTCTGGTGATCAGCAAACCTGATAATAAACTGGACTGGATGTGGACATAATAGAATGTAGCAAGGTGGTTAAATTTATGAATGCATTTTTTATTCAGAATAATGTCCACAGACATGAACAACACTATGGACAAGTATCAAAGGGATAGTTCACCCAAAAATAAATATTCTGCCATAATTTACTAACACTTATATCATTCCAAACTGACAAGACATTCATTCATCTTTGAAACACAAATGAAGATATTTTTAATGAAACTGATAGATTGGTCTCTCCACTGTTATAACACTTTGATGCTTTAAAAAGTTGATCAAAACATTGTAAAAGTAATCCATATGAATTTAGAGATTTAATCCAAGTCGTCTTGTTCTCACACGCCATGTATGAAGTTTGTTCTCACATGTCGCAAGCATGTTTGAGCCAAATGCAAGAACCAATGAGGTTTGTTCTCGCACGTCAAATATGGCCGACTTTCCAATGTATGTGCGTTAATTCATGTTTGTATGTAAATAAAAGCCTTAATTAAATCTGTTCATAATATAAAGCAATGGTATACCTTCAGAAGACTGGAATGGATTAAACTGCTCAATGTTTTATGGATTGTTTTTATGATGTAATTATGAATTTTTTTTAAACATCAAACTTTAGGTGGAATGGACCTTCAACATACAGAAATCTCACAGGTTTAATTAAAAAATATGTTCACTGAACGAAAGTCTTATTGGTTTGGAATACAGTGAGGGTTAGTAATTGATGACAAAGTTAAGTTTGTTTGAATTATCACCTTAAGAAATTATATCAAGTAATTTGTAGTTTTATGTTCCCTTACAATCAGAAACCAAACTGTAATGTCTCACTATAGATGTCCTTACATCAAACTGTTCTAGATACTGATACTTGCACTAATACAATTATGATAAACACTTACTATCTATGTGACTGATAAACATGGCACTCAGCAGGGCCCATTCGTAGTATAACTTCCCACTCTCATGGTTTCCTTGGGAAACAAAGTGTTTTCCCAAGTCAAGAAGCACTAAAATAAAACTGAGTTCATGCTCTTCGTCCTCAAGCTCAGAGAACAGCTCCACTGACTGAGTGAGGTATTCCTCTGCCAATCTTTTTGCCTTGATTTGCAAACACATGAATCCAAAGTTGGCCAGTGATATGGCCCAGTTACGTCTATCCTCAAACTCCTCGCATATCTCAATTGCAGCCCGGTAACTCTCAGTGGCCTGTCGGATGTCCACTGAATGTCTGTATGAAATGGCCCGCATGTTGTAAACCACTCCTTCCAGCTGAGTAGTACAGTGCTCAGGAAGCGATGACAGCACAGCGTCTAGCACTTCCAGAGCTGTGCCGGGTTGCTGGTTGCAGATGTACAGCCACGCCAACCATAGGAGAGCAGCAGTAGTGTCTGACTGGCCGACGCTGGACACACCGCTGTGGTCGAGGACAGTGGACATGTAGCGAACAGCTCTGTCAGGCATGCCGTGGATATGGAAGAGCCAGGACAAGCATAGAGCGTGGATATGACCCAGCACAGGCTCCATGCTGGGGGACACTAAAGCAGCGGCACGGGTCAGGTATGGAGCCACTTGTGTTGGGACGGCCACTCCATACAGCTCTGATGCATTTTCCAACAATAGCGAGATACTGCAAAGACAGTGTGACACGGTGGCTCCTACCTGTGAAAGAGAACGGATTAATGCATAAATCAATTTATATAATTTGATTAATTTAAAAAATGTTGTTCATTTTTAAATTAAATTAATGAATTAAATATATTAATAATTGTATTAACTATTTAATTTATTGTTTAATTAAACAAAATCTAATAATAATAATTGTAATTATAATGTCATTTTTCATGTTATTTTATTATTTAAATAAAACAAATTTTATTTAATATTTGCTGTGACACAGTGCTGCTGCCTGTGAAAGAGAATGGATAAATGGACAAATCCTTTCTTTTTTAATTTAATTAACTTATTTCATTTTTTCATTTATTTATCTTAATTTTTTTATTTAGTTAATTTATCTATTAAATCATTTTTTTATTAAATTACAAATTATTAAATACATTTACTTATAAAACAATTAACCTATTATTATAAATAAATGTATGTTTTATTTAATATATATATATATATACAGTGGTGGCCAAACTTATTAGAACACTAGTATTTTCACCAGCTAAAAAAATGGTTTTAAGTCAGTTATTTAGTGTCAGTAGGAAATATTAGTTTACATGTCTAAACATTCATTTTGTCATTAATTGTAATAATCCAGTGAGATTTTTGTTTGCACAAGGAGAGAGACAGCCAGTGCTCCACACAGAGATCTGATCTGATCATCATCCAGTCTGTCTGGAATGACATGAAGAAACAGAACACACTGAGACAGACTAAATCCAAAAGAACTGTGGCAACATCTCCAAAGTGCTTCAAGAGACCTACCTGTAAAACTACAGTACTGTTAAAAGTTTTAGGGACGTGTGTAAAAATGCTGTCAAATGAAAATGCTGTCAAAAATAATGTCATAAATTGATTTCTTTATCAAATAATGTCTATTAACTAAATTAAATCAACATTTGGTGTTTAAAGCAGCTTTTGCTCTAGGTCAGGGGTGTCAAACTCAGTTCCTGGAAGGCTACAGCCCTGCACAGTTTAGATGCAACCCTAATTAAACACACCTGATCCAGCTAATCAAGTCGTTAAGGCTTATTTGAAAACTACATGGTATGTGTGTTGGAACTAAACCATGCAAGGCTGCGGCCCTCCAGGAACTGAGTTTGACACCCTGCTCTAGGTGCACAGTTTTTCAGGTAGCTTTGCAGGTAGGTCACTTGAAGCACCTTGGAGATGTTGCCACAGTTCTGGATTTAGTCTGTCTCAGTTTGTTCTGTTTCTTCATGTCATTCCAGACAGACTGGATGATGATCAGATCAGATCTCTGTGTGGAGCACTGACTGTTGTAAGACTAAAATATCACTGGATTATTACAATTAATGGCAAAAGGAATGTTTGGAAATGTAAACTGATATTTCCTACTGACACACTCCTACTAAGTGCTTCCTGAAACCACTATCAAGGTATAGCACCCACCTGAAGTGATGCTCGCTTTGCACAGCTTTCAGCCAAGCGTAGCAGTCTCTGGTCACTGTAGAGTCTTGCTAACACCAGGAAAACTTGGCTCAATGTCTCATCACATGCGTCAGGAACTTCATCAGCAAGGATCAAAAGCCTTTCAATGAATGGGATTGCACTCATGCCGTCTTTAAGCTTCAGGTGGAGCTTTGCCAGGAGGAAGCAGGCCCGTGCCTCAGCAGGCTGATTCTTAGCCAGGACAGCTTTTTTTAGCACATATTTGAATACCTCAGGATCCTCACAGCCAAAGAAACAATCAGGCACAGCCATCAACAAGGCAGACAAGCGCTCTGAAAAACGGACACATTTTTCATGGTTCTTCTGTGTTAGGTAGATGAGTGCCAGGTTGGAGTAAATGGCAGAGAGCAGAAACATGTCTGTGAAACAGTCCCTGGGTACATTCAAGGCTTCCTCATAATAAACCCGAGCTTGAGAGAACTTTGACCTCCCTGCACAAAGCTGTCCAAGAAGAAAACAAATTCGACTCTGCGCCCAAGAGACATGCTTCTTTCGTGCCAGTTCTCGGGCTACGCCTAAATACGCCACTATCTCCTCTTCATCAGAGTGACCCTCGAAATGTGAGATGAGGAATTCTGGGTAAGCCCTGTACAAAAGCAGGAACTCCGGCTGGTGGTCACGGCTGCTCAAGAATGAAAGCATTGCATGATGTACATCTGGACTGCTGTTGTCCTGCTCTAAGCAGACAGAAAACCGTGGGATTTCCCGGGACCACTCTGTATCATCCGCTTCTTTCTTCATCTGTTGCTTGCTGCTGACTGATGAAACCTCAGTTCTTTGAGACTCATCTACCTCACTCAAAATGTGTTTGACTTTCTGTTTTAGGTTGTTTAATTCTGTCTGATGAGTCTTGTCTGGAGACAAAGAATAAACTAATAAATAAAATACAAATAAACAGATCATTATTTTAATTAGCCCATCCTAACTATCAATCTTTACCAGTGTTGGGGAAAGTTACTTTTAAAAGTAATGCATTACAATATTGCGTTACTCCATAAAAAAAGTAACTAATTACGTTACTTAGTTACTTTTTATGGAAAGTAATGCGTTACGTTACTTTTGCGTTACTTTTTAAATCTGGACAGGGCTTGCTTGTTTGATTTTAAAATAAAAAAGTTCTATTTTTGGCAAATATAAAAGCCTTTTCACACCAAAATTGAAATGAATAAGACTCCGTCATATTCTGAGTTGCATTGTTTTTATTCATTTTGAGGAATACTGAATCTGTGTTTTTGAGATGAATATGCATATTCATATTTATTTTGAACTACAGTAACATCTGATTTCTCTCAACATGGGGACAGGAGAGCTGTCAATCAATAAACTGAAAGAAAAAAAAAAGTTTGAAAAAGTAACTCAGATATTCTCTTGTAAATTTAAAAAGTAGTTTTTTACTAGTTACCTGAAAAAAGTAATCTGATTAAGTAACTTGTAATATATTACCCCCAACACTGACCTTTACACATATAACATTATATATGTATGTATATGTAACTATGTAGGCTATTCTTATAGTTAGTTTCATTTTATTTGCTCTGAATGAACAAACAGATAGATAGATATTTACTCACTTTGAACTGATCCTGGAATTTCTTTTGCTAGATCTGTGGCATGCAAAACAAATAAAACAAACGTTTGTTAAAGGAAACAAATTAAGAAAGAATTAAGACATGTTACACAAATATTTAAATCAAGTCATGTTTGCTGTCATGCTGGTTCATTTCCGTGCGCTGTAGCGCCTCAAGTGGCCTAATAATGTAAATCGCGTCAGGTGCTTAAGCACTATTGATTACGCGGCAGAAGAACATACAAGAGTAACGTCCCATCTCTGTAAGTTCAGAACTGTTGTGGCCCTGTGCTGACTGTCTGTAATTTACGTGAAAATATAACCCACAAACACATTACCCCGCGCAACCTTAAGTATTATTTCTCTCTACCGCTATGAAAGCGTTGTTTTTATGAGCACCGCGATTTGTAGACGACCGTGTTAGTGATAACGACGTTCTGTTTTAGCATTGAAATCCGCTGGACAGTGACTGAGAAAGATGCCGAAGAAAGGCAGCGACACGAAGCCCGTTATTACAGCTCCACGATGGGAAGAAGTTCAAGGTAAAACGCTGATTGAGCGCCAATAACATCAGCACTAAATAAGCTGCTTTCATTATTACGGCTTTTTACAGATTTCTGCAACCCTGACAAACTGCTGTTGTGCCCCTATGACCCACATCATCTGATCCGGGCCTGTCGGTTCCCATACCATCTCATCAAATGCAGGAAGGTGCGTGTGCAGAAGCCCCCACAACAAAAATCCCTCTTACTTCTTCTTAATTTAGGCTATTCCTCCCCACACTGTTCTGTTATGAGCTATTATCAGTTCTTAACCAGTAAACATTCAATGGGGCCACAAGATTACTTACAATTATTTAAAGTAACTTCATTAAAATGCAAAAAAAAAAAAAACTGCTAGTAGTCCAGATGTAACTTAGGCCTACAAAACTGTGAATGGTCCACTTGAGGGAAAATAGGCAAATCTGTAATTTGACAGCTTTAGTAAGACATCTGCCTTACAAGCATTTCAGTGATTCAGCAGCTGTTTTAAATTTAATAAATATAATAGTAAATTTAGTCTTAAAGGGGTCATATGATGCAATTTCAATTTTCACGTTTCAGAAAGGCGGGGCATAGAGGAGAAACAATAATGTACAGTATGTGGAAAATAATGTGTTTTTTTTTACTTTAAACTGCATAAACACATTTCATTACACCAAATACACAAAATAATGTTCTTTTTAGCAGCATCATATGACCCCTTTAATGGGATTGGTTTCCCCACACCAGAATACAACAACAAAGCAGCTATGATGGACTGCTATGATGAAGCAGAATTGAAATCCTGCGCATAAACATTTATTAAATACAGTGGTGGCCAAACTTATTAGAACACTAGTATTTTCACCAGCTAAAAAATGGTTTTAAGTCCGTTATTTCTATCTTTTGCGGTAGTGTGTCAGTAGGAAATATCAGTTTACATTTCCAAACATTCATTTTGTCATTAATTATGATAATCCAGTGAGATTTTTGTTTGTACAAGGAGTCTGATAACAGCCAGTGCTCCACACAGTACTGTACTGTACTTTTAACAGTACTGTAGCTTTGCAGGTAGGTTTCTTGAAGCATCTTGGAAACGTTGCCACTGTTCCTCTGGATTTAGTCTGTATTTAACACTATTCTTGTGGTTCAGTGCAAGCCGATGCATTGTCAATCGGCTATTGATTGGATGGAGGCAGAATGTTTGTTTGCAGTCAGTTATAAGAAAGGGGTATAGTTTAAGCAAACTAAATAATTGGTCCAGCATACAGTATGTTACCAGAAAGAAGGCTGCCATTTTCACTGGAAGATCGATTTTTGACATTTTTTGAATAACATTACAAGGTCAAATGGTCCAATTTTGCTTTGTGCCTGTAATTCTACCTCTGTGGTCTGTTAGGAACGCCCCTTTTTTTTTTTTTTTTTTTTTTTTCTTAGACAAATGCTGTTCATAGCACAGATACCGTTGTAAAGGCAAATAAAACATAAATGCTAAAATGTGAATATTCAAATTCCTGTGAGCCTTACCGAGTTTGTAGTTTGTGCCAACATCAGACTGGCATATTTTCTTCAATAAAGCAATAGTGTCCTCTTTAATTTTGTCCTGATCCAAGGTAGCAATTTGTCTGTCCTCGTCTTTCAAGAATATGTCAGATGATCTGCAATGGAAGCACAGGATAAAGTTATAAAGTATCGTGTGCAAAACTGTCATTTAAGACAAACCACATGGCAGAAATTCTACTTGGAATATTCATAAAATGATACAAGCACTTACTCACTAAATGAACTGGTTGTTTTGACCAGCTTGGTTTTGACGAGTCCGATATCCCCAGTTCTCTCCAATTTTCCCATAAACCAATCAAAACAGGCCACCAGCAGGCCCAGGATGATGATTCGTTCACCAGCCTGGAAACTCAGTTCATCTGGCCCGTCGGCATCATACTCTTCTGTGGTCTCACAGACCCCTACTGCTGTGACAGATATTGTTACAATTGTGGTAGAGTTAAATTGTGACGATGACAATGCCGCACTGTTACATTATTATTTAAAAAAAAATTTTTTTTAGTTCCTAAAAAGTTTCTAAATATATAAATCTCAGAGTAAATCCTCCAGATTTTGTGTGCAGCTTATAACCACTTACCCTCTTCACTTATCCTCAATCATTTTCTAATTTTTTCCCTTTTTATTCTAAAGCTTTTTGCTTTGCAGCTTTTTCAAATGTTGTAATTTTACATTCCAAAATTTGCTGTTTTAAATAAATACTGTTCTTTTGAACTTTTTATTCATCAAAGAATCCTAAAAAAAGAATAGGCAGCACGACCATTTTCAACTTCATTTAGAAAATGTTTCTAATAATTTTTTTTAGCACCAAATCAGCATTTTACAGTGATTTCTGAAGGATCGTGTGACACTGGAGACTGAAGTAATGACTGCTGAAAATTCAGCTTTGCCATCACAGGAATAAATTACATTTTAAAAGATATTCAAATAGAAAACAGTTAAATAATATTTCACATTATTACTGTTTTTACTGTATTTTGGATCAAATAAATGCATTCGTGGTGAGCCTAAGAGACTTCTTTCAAAAGCATTACCAAATCTTACCGACTGCAAAACACAAAACAGGATATATAAAATATTTTCTCACCAATCTGGAAGGGAAGGTCACTTGTGTCCTTTCCACCACCCACTAATATACTCTCTGGGCAGGACTTTAGAAACCACCTTGGGAAGTAAAAAAAAAATCCATTGTTCTTAGTTCTGTTGATTTTGTCAATAAGTTCATATGAAATTCATAAGGCGACACATACTCATGAAAGGGAATGACCGGCCTAATATACTCTCTGGGCAGGACTTTAGAAACCACCTTGGGAAGTAAAAAAAAAAATCCATTGTTCTTAGTTCTGTTGATTTTGTCAATAAGTTCATATGAAATTCATAAGGCGACACATACTCATGAAAGGGAATGACCGGTTCCAGAGCTGGTTTTGGTTTGGTTCCTCTAGCCCCATCTGCAAGTGACAGCACTGTCCACCCTGATCCTAGGAATGGAGGCTCAAACAAAGCGATATCCCCCTTCTCCAGATAAAGGTCGCTCCCTGACGTAGAGCTATCAAACATCTGATTAGCTGTGCAGCATCCAAAGAAAGACCCTAAAAAGTAAGCGATATTGTTTTACTACAAATAGCAGTGATATTCACTCATACGTGTGCCAGTCTGTTTCTGAAATTAAATATAAAGTATATAGTGTGCATAAACACTATGTATTTACCTTCTTGCATTAGAAAGCCTTTATACATCAGATTTAGTGTCTCTTCTTTAATTGAGATCTCAATTCCTGAATGCTGATCAAGGGAGATTAACCAGAACTCCTGGTTCATGAGAAGGTTTTCCATGCACTGACCCAAGAAGCCTGGTGGAAATTACACATTTGGTAAGTCTTATGAGATATTATCTTTTAATATACACTACCGATTATTGATCCTTCAGAAATCATTCTAACATGCTGATTTGATGCTCAATTATTATTGGTGCTTAAGTTATTAATATCAGTTTTCATTATTATTATTATTATCAATGTTGGATTCTTTGATGAATACAAAATTCAATAGAACAGTAACATTCTTAGTGTCTTCAATTTTCTCATTCTCAAATCTATCTTACCCCAAACTTTTGAATAGTAGTGCATCATGGTTTCCACAAAAAAATATGAAGCAGACGTTTTTTTTCTTCAACATTGATTATAATAAGAAATGTTTCTTGAGCACCAAATCAGCATTTCATGTTTTTGAAGGATCATGCGATGCTTTTAATCCTAATAATTTCACAATATGACTGTTTTACTGTATCTTTAATCAAATAAATGCAGCTTTGGTGAGCATATATAAGAGACTAAAGAAACATATAAAAAATCTAACTTTTGGTAGTGCACCTGACTCTTACAGTACTTGACATTATTAATAATACAATACAATGTTTATTTACTGTATATAGCACATTTAAAACGACCAAAGTGCTGCACAGAGTATGCAAAACAGCATACAACATTATATCTGTGGCACTGAAATAAGAACAGACCCATTTTGTGGTATGTGCTGAACTTCCATATTTCTTCAAGCGTTTTAAAGGTGATAAATATAGTCCTTTCCTCACTATTGATGGATACAAAATGAGCAGACAACTCCTGCAAGACAGGGAAGCAAGTATGTTAAATACATTTCAGAAAAGTTTTGAATATTTTATGTGGTCTGAATAGAGATGACCATACAGAGATCAAGGTCACGACCCCTGAGAGGTCAGCTTCGAGCACACAAAGTTTCCTGCAAAGCACTTCCTGTGTGCCCTCATCGGCAGGAAGTCGATCTGGCCCCTCCACCATAGCCAGCTGCATAGCCAAAACTGCAACAGGAAACAGCTTATAGTTAACATTATATCTACCACTGCATCCAACACTAACAGATCAGCCTACACATGGAAAATATTCCAGTCAGCTCTAGTAAATGTGTAAGGAAAGTGAATTAGTGATGTAAAGAGGCCAGTCAGTTAATATAAGGTGACATAATAAACCAAACCTTTATACTGCTGTAAATTCCAGGTCTAGATCTACCATTCACTTATAATCTAAAACATTCATCTCAAGAGCAATATTCGTGGTTCAATCCGCAGTTGAGATTTTGTGTTTTACCATAATCATGTGACGTTTCACTGCTGTGTTTAACAGAGAGGGTTAATAAATGACAGTCAGTGGGATTTGTAAAGTCCAATGTATGATCTCTAAAAGTTACTCTTTTTTTGAGTGTCACCAAAGCAGGTCAGAGTTCAAATAAAGGAATAGTTCATCAAAAAAACTGAAATGCTGTCATTTACTCACCCTTCTCTTCCTACTGTGGAACATAAAAGAAGATATTTTGAGAAATCTCTCAGCGTACGATACGGTCACCAAAACGGTTGGGTTCCCAACATTATTTAGAATATCTTCTTTCATGTTTCATTAAGTCATACAGGTTTGGAATGACATAAGTTGACTCGGAAACCAAGAACTGCCAACTCTGGGCAGTTCTTCTACACAGTATTCTATTATTATTTGAGATTATTATGTGATTAAGACAATGGAGGCTATTTACAAAGTCATCAGGATTTATTCACATCAGTCACAGTGTACTAAGTGGTAGTTAGCATTTGATATGGAGAGCTGGATTCACCTGTTGGTATATTATCATCAGAAGCTCCTGAAGTACCTTTGATGCTTCCTCTTGAGGTCTTAAAATCTGAAAAGAAATGTACACACTCCCTTAAATTTCTGTAATGCTGTAGGCTACCTTTTGAACACTTTACTAGATAATTGTGTCATAGTTTAAGGAATTTTACAACAGCCTTTCAGAAATGCATATAGTCATCTACAGACATTTAAACGTTAATAATTCTAACTTAATTAGGCTACCTTTACAACAAACTAACAGGATGGAAATGAAAACCTGTTAGCCGCTGAGGATATACAGGTAGCTTACGAGGCTGTCAACTTAACTTTCATAACTGATCTTTTGAATGTTTTAGAGACAAACCAGTTAATGCCACAAAACCTCACAGAATCCATTAAATCCATTACCAGTGTTGGGGAAAGTTACTTTTAAAAGTAATGCATTACAATATTGCGTTACATATTTGTGTTGTTTAACATTTAATTATTGCAGGTTTGCGTCATATTCTGAGTTGCATTGTTTTATTAATTTTGAGGAATACTCAATCTGTGTTTTTTTGTGTGTGAGTGAGATTATTTAATGCATATTCATTTTTATTTTAGAACTACAGTAACATCTTCTGATTTCTCTCAACATGGCAACACCAGAGCTGTCAATCAATAAATTGGAAAAAAAAGTAACTCAGACATTCTCTTGTAAATTAAAAAGTAATGCATTACTTTACTAGTTACCTGAAAAAAGTAATCTGATTACGTAACTCGCGTTACTTGTAATGCGTTACCCCCAACACTGTCCATTACTAATATATTGAAGTTTGTGCTGTTGCTTTCCCACCAAAATGGTGGTGTCACTTCCTGGGGGATGATGCCATTGTTAGTTTCAGGGATTTTACAAAAGAATAACAGAATGGAACGTGAAGGACACTGAAAAGTTGAATCAAATGATTACCAACTGATTCAATGTTCATAAGATCCAAAACAAGAAATACCTAGAATTTTAGATTTCCATTCTTCTGTGCTTAGAAGTCATTGCATAGCACTTGGAGAGCAACATCTGCTCAAACCAAAGAACTACACTCTAAAAAATGCTGGGTTGTTTCAACCCAACTTTGGGTCAGATATGGACTAACCCAACCGTTGGGTTACATTTTTACATTACATTTTTAACCCAAAAGTTGGGTTAGTCCATATTTGACCCAAAGTTGGGTTGAAACAACCCAGCATTTTTTTTTAGAGTGTACAATTATTTAGAATTCTCCCATATGTTCACTTAGACTAATTGAGAAATTGTGATTTTAAAAAATATGATTTTCATAGGCCTATTTTATAAATCGTTTTAATAGAGCTTTTAATCCAGTAGCCTATCAGGCAGTGCAATATGTATGGCCAAATTATTCAAAACGTAAGATCAACTTCATACGTTCATTAACATAAAAAATGCTGGGTTGTTTCAACCCAACTTTGGGTCAGATATGGACTAACCCAACCGTTGGGTTACATTTTTACATTACATTTTTAACCCAAAAGTTGGGTTAGTCCATATTTGACCCAAAGTTGGGTTGAAACAACCCAGCATTTTTTTTTAGAGTGTACAATTATTTAGAATTCTCCCATATGTTCACTTAGACTAATTGAGAAATTGTGATTTTAAAAAAATACGATTTTCATAGGCCTATTTTATAAATCGTTTTAATAGAGCTTTTAATCCAGTAGCCTATCAGGCAGAGCAATATGTATGGCCAAATTATTCAAAACGTAAGATCAACTTCATACGTTCATTAACATACGAATGCATCACATATGTTAAGAAACACTTTTTTCTTTTAATTCTCTATGCTGTTCGTGCTGCTCAACCGCGTCCCTACCTCTAGATGAAGACTCCATGATATTATCCCATTCATTGTGTGTGCACTCAGTCGACAGCTCTCTGCGTATCGTCCGAATTCCATCCGGATCGGACTCCACGCCGTTCCCGGTTTTGGACGAGTTTCTACGAACCGCGGCTGACATCCCGTCAGAGTTCCGAGAGGAGACGCGAATGGTAATGTCGATCACGCGCTGTCACCAAATAAAAGCGCACAGGTGGCGGAACTGATTTTGAGAGCGTACGTTACAAGACTGCACGGACTCATGTCCTTAATGGTGAAGGCGAAAAGAAAATGAACGTCCAGAACCACAGGCAATAGGTCCAGCTACTCCCTGATTACCTGTCGGAGGTGTGTGTGTGTGTGTGTGTGTGTTATGTGATTTTGGCATCAGTAAGCATTTTTGTTTTTAAAAATAAATAACCTTGGCACGCAAAGTTTCAGCAAAAGTTAATAATCACACGGTGTGAGTAAAGAAGTAAAGAATTGCTGGTGGTCCGTTTTATGAGTGTAAACTTAGTAGGTGTGTCTCTGTGTATTTGGGTGAACTCAGAAAACTTCAGAGGAAGAGTGTCAGCATTTCCCCTTCCTCTCTGGTTGCCTAAAGGAAAGTGGAGTTTTAAAACCCTTGTATTATGTGGGTACAGTTTTTATGGTGGGGGGGTCAAATTGACCCTAATTGGCTTCAATACAGTTCATCAAAAACCATTAAAAGGGAAAAATCGGGCAAAAACAGCAAACATTAACACTAGTCTATAAACATTTATCAGTAACTCAAACTTATGTGCCAAGGTTTTTGCCAAGGTTGTTTCTTTTTAAAAACAAAAATGCTGCCATAACACAACTTCAGTGCTTTCATAATGCATACATTATAAAATAAACACATTAACATATGATTTTTAATATTAACTATTTCATAAACATTGTTTTGTCACCTGTGTGAACTTGATAAAAAGTACTGTAACTATTTTTTATTAACATTTGTTTTGAAAAACAAAACAAATGTGGACAAGCACCACTTCTGTGTGCTTCCCTGCATGGCTACGCTAAGATCATGGGTTCAATTCAAACGGATAAATATCTATGCCTTCAGTGTAAGTTTCTTGATAAAAGGGTCTGCTAATGTAAATACCCTCACAGGGAAGTTGAGAAACTGACATATCAAAATACATTGTAGTTAATTAATTAATTAATTAAATTAATAATTAATTACATTGTAGTTGCCTGTAAACATCAAAATCTGAAATTTGGTATGCACATTCCACAGCAACAAAGCAAAATCTTTTGCAGGCATGTTCATGATCATAAATGAGAATAAGTCACAAAATCATATAGATTAACCAATATTTCCAACAATTCAAAAATTGTAATCGGTCAAAGTGACCCGGCAAGAAATGTCAGTTGCAGTAATTATAATTGATGCAATGATTGACAGCTTATTCCTTCTTGAAATTATTCCCAGCTTGAAATTATATGCTTGGGGCGGTGCTAAGCGCTATTGGCCAATAAATTGGCATGATGGGAAGGTTACATACGTAACCGAGATGTTCCCTCTCATAGGTTCACTTCAATGCTGCGATGACGTCATCGCTATGGGACTATACCATCTCGCCTGACGTACCTAAGATAGCTGGAAGACCGAGGAAAGAGTCTGCTCAAGCGGAAGAGACCCGGGAGCCAAGAGCCATCCTCACGTCCAGACAAGTAGAACTTGATGAAAGTGCTAGTAGAGGACTAACCTGCCACAGCACAGACATCTCCCATCAAAAGCTCTTTAAAAAGTGCCTGAGAAGAAGCCATTGCTCTCGTAGAATGAGCACGCACCTCTAGAGGCGAAGTCACACCACGCGCCTCATAGGCTAGAGGTATAGTCACTATCTGACCCCACATAGCAGGGGAGAAAGCCTCCAACCACTTGCTGAAAGCAAAACTGAGTCAAAGCAGCCTTAGGATTAACTAGGCCTAGGAAGCAATAAGACTTAACTAGCCTCGGGGCAAAGTCCATACAAGAGGAGCTGACAGAGCCTGCAGATCCTCAGTCCTCTAAGAGAGGATAGGATTACCAAAAAACTGCTTAAGGTTTCAAAGTTATCTGACAGACTTAAACGGCTCAAATGGATGGCCTGCCAGGCCTTCCAACCGAAAAATAAGTCGCAAAAAGGAATCTGTGCTGAGCGGAAAGGCCTAAGCTGTCTCGTCCCTGCATGAAACGGGAAACTAGCAGATTGTGTCCACTTAAGGGCATACAGCTTCTCATGGAGGGAGCTCTAGAATTAAGAGTAGTGTCGGTAATCTCTGCCAAGAGACCGGAACACATTTCAACTCTGCTCAGGGGTCCCACCCATTAATTCCAAAAATTCTGATGGGGATGTCCAAATCATGCCCCGAACCTGAGTCAGCAGGTCGTGTCTGAGGGGAACCTCCCAAGGGGGCCGGCTAACAGACTGACCAATTCTGAGAACCACGTATGAGTGGGCCAAAACGGCACCACCAACAACAGACGTTCACTCTGACAAACCTTACACTGAACAGAATAGTTTGGGAGCAAACGGGTCGATTGGAAGGCATAAGACTGGTCCTGGGCCATTCTTGGGCTAGAGCGTCCACAACCAGAGGCAATGGAGGAGACAAAGAAACTAGAGCGGGCAATGCGCATGCTCTATTTTTAACAAACAAATCCACTTCCGCTCGGCCAAACCTCTGCCATATGAGACTCATCACCTGTCTGAAACAGGAACGGATACTAAAATCAGGCATGCCAGCACCAACCACAGAGTGGGGACTTGGATGTCAACATAGACCCTGCACCAATGGCTTTGGGGCTATCCTCTCGAGCTAAGGCGCAAAGAATGGTCAAAATCAGTCCGAAACGCAACAAGTTAAGCATTAGTTATGCAAATAGTGTTGGTAGCCTGAAGTGCCAAAAACCATGTTGCACGACAAATGTGTGTTGCAAAACTCCACAGAGCCAGCTTATAGCACGGAGTCCACTATTTGTTACAGAGGTAGCACAGAAGAACACAAAAGTGGCTTGTAGGCGTACTTTCAGACATTTAAAGAGGATCAGAGGGGCCATGAGTGCAATTAAATCCATAAATTCATGTTAAGGTTAATGTTTTAAAAAATCTTGAATATAGAAATATTAAATGATTTCAAGAACTGAACAGATGCTTTAAAAATGAAACTGAATCCTCCAGCAGGTGGCGACAAGTCACTTAATTTATCACTGAATCATTCATTCAATTGATTCATTCGAACAGCTGAATCATTCAGGAATGAATCAAGTGACTGTCTTTATGAATGGGTAATCATGAATCACTGACTCACTAGATTCGTTCAAAAACGCAGTTCATTCATAAACGAGTCACCGCTGTGTTTGCGGCTGAGCTGTGACTTTGTTTAAAACTATTTTCGACGACGAAATAGAGCAAAATCAGACAATAGTGTTCTAGTCAGACAATGTAAGTCACTTAATATTAACTTCTTGTCTATTTAACTGTTGTATTAAATCACTATCCCATTTACAAACTCCTTTAAAATCATTAAAAGCTGTCACTCATCTTAGCTCATCGGGATCTCACATTTATAATAAACGAAGCTCTCTACGCTGCGCTATTACTATCTCTCTATCCAATCACGTTGATGGATAAAAATAAAATTAAAATAAGCATGTAACGACCACGAACGGAGGAAAATAGTGGAGTAAAAGTGCCGATCCATCACTTAAAATGTACTCAAGTAAAAGTAAAAGTACACAGTTTTTAAACTACTCAAAAAAGTACAATTACTGATAAAAACTACTTAATTACTGTAACGTGAGTATTTGTAATTCGTTACTTCACACCCCTGCAAAACAACTAAATGATTCCCCAGCTCAGCCAAGCTGGTCCACCAGCTTTGACCAGCTAATAACCAGCTTGAACCAGCTAGAACTAGCTATTAGCTGGATCTTCCAGTAACAAAAATATAATCAAATAAATAGCAATTAAGGCGTATTGAATGTTAAAATGCGATTCAATGTACGTTTGGTCGAGCAAATGCTCTTTTCCTTTTCAACGAAATCGTTTTTCTACCAATATAAGTTTAAAAGGATAAAACAATAACAAAGTAATCCAAAAAAACACAGTAAAAGGACAGTATAATACAATACATCAGTAGTCTTTTGTACCTGCTTATGCTGTGTGTGTACTGCGCATGCGCGTTGTGTGTAATTACAGATGGGATGGTGCGAGCAGCTCTCAACGGGACTCACACTCTCCGCCTGCGGGACAAACCGCGAGGAGGACACCGCGACCAGTCTCACAGAGCCAGTCACTGTCATCTAACCCGGCCTGACCGACCCACATCCATTGAGCGGTAAGAGCTGAGACATTGTGAAAGTATCTGAACTCGACGCTTTATATTTAAGCAGCTTTGGCGGAAGAGAGACGCGCGCGAGTATCAGTTTCTAGCTACTGCTGTAACTTTGATTGACAGTCAGCTAAACAGACCACGAATAATCACCAGGTTCAAATAAGTGAAATTAAACTTCAGAACACACATTTAAAACATGTTTATAGTGAGACATTTGGAGAAATTCTTTAACGCGTACACTGTAAATATGATGTATGCTCATTGTGTCAACTTTCCTGCTGTAAATACACTAACTTACATCAAATTTCAACTAACCCAGTGCTGGGTAAAAAAGGGACAAACCCAGCAATTGGGCTGTTTTGACCCAGCGGTTTGATTAAATGTTTAACCCAACCTTCTGGGTAGTAACCCAACCGCTGGGTCAAAACAACCCAATTGCTGGGTTTGTCCCTATTTTACCCAGCACTGGGTTGTATTTAACCCAGCATTTTTTTAGAGTGTAAAGACACTTAAGTACATTTTTTAAAAGGGCACTTTGTCATGTCAAAATAAAAATGTAAATACATTTGTTAATAGTATTTTCTTTTGTTGTACTTTAAAGACATACATTTCTTTTGATGTGTTGACTAACATGCAGTACTAAAGCACACGTAAAGTACTTGATAGTTATTTTAACTGTATTGTGTTATATAATATTACAAAGGTAACGTATTGTAAATGTACTAAGTTGCAATTTAATTATTACATGCGTAATTACAAATATATGACATACATGACAAACGAGTTTCAATAAAAATGACTTTAAAGTATATTTACCACAAATACTTGTCATTAAAGAAGACTTCAGCAGAAGACTTTAACCACATTTCAAAGACAGAAGTAATTATGAAATTACATATAAAGATTTTGCCTGCTTATTGTAATCCTACTCAAGTGGGCCAAAAATCACTCTAAAGTTCAGCTAAGTGTATTTAATATAAATATAAACTATAATTATGCAGTTTATATGTACAGTTAAGTGTTTGAAAACGTTACATTCAGTTCACAGTTAAATATATTCTTTTGAGGTGTATTATTTCCATAATAAGTACTCTTTTTAAAAGTATGCTCAAGTGTATTTCTCATTCACACGGGTTTGTAAGTGGTTTCTATGGATACTTGCTGATTTAAACTGCTGGTGTTGGCTCTTGCTTTCTTGAACATAAGCCATTCTGACTGGCCATAAAACGAATAAACAGTGTGTTATGAGATGATCCATTTGTGCAGCTTTAACTGTCTGGTTGTGACCGGCTAGTCTAGAAGGCAATGTGCTTTGCTCAATTCATTAGTCACATCAGCAATACCACTTTGCCCATACCAAAAAATTAAAATGACATGAAATGCCAGTAGTACCACAGTTGCATACTCTTACCTGCCGATGTTAAGTTTGGATAAACAAGACTTGATGAGATCTATTCTAAAACATATTTAACTGTTTGTCTGCTATCAGATATGGTCATTGATTGTCCAGTAGCTTTATATGTGTTGTAATCAATAACATTCTTTAGCATAAAGAAGATCGATGCAGGACTCATAAACCCATTAACAGTTGTGTGACCTCTGACCACCTAGCACTGTTTATTCTGCCAATGTGGCTTTACAGTGATCTGTTGGTGCAAAATTGTTTTATTGGTATCAAGTTTAAAGGTACACTACTCTTGGGGGCAACTTTTTTTTTTTGGAAGAAACTAGCCTAATACTTTAGTGCAGTAAAGGGTGCATTAAATTCATAGTAAAGACTTTTACATTGGTACGATTAACAATTTCTGTTTCAAATAAATACTGTTCTTTTGAACTTTCTCAAAGAAATGTATAATATTAAGCAGCACAACTGTTTTCAATATAATAAGAAGAAATGTTACTTTAGCACCAAATCAGCATATTAGAATGATTTCTGAAGGATCATGTGACACTGAAGGCTAATGACTGCTGAAAACACAGCTTTATCATCACAGGAATAAACTACATTTGAAACTACATTGAAACAGTTATTTTAAATAATAACGTTTCACAATATTACTGTTTTTACTGTAAATTTGATCAGATAAATGCAGCCTTAAGAAACATAAGAGACTTCTTTAAAAAAATTAAAACATCTCACCAAATGCAAACATTTGAACAGTAGTGTCTCCTTGTTGTTTTTCAGATGGCAGATGAGGAACTGGTGAAGAAGATGGTACGGGCGGTGCTCCAGTCCGCTAAGAGTGGCGTGTCACTGTCTAACCTGCAGGTAGAGTATAAAGACCTGACGGGTGAGCTCATACCTTATAAACAGTTGGGGTATGCCACGCTGGATGCCCTCCTGCACAGCATGCCTTCGGTCGTGAAACTGGATAAAGGGCAGTCTGGGGAGGTAAGTCTATCCCTTACCTTTTGAAATTCAGTTATTCAGCAGGGATACATGAATACTAAAACTTTAAATGGTTAAAAACCCATAGGTGGTATGCCATGCTACCACAGGAAACGAGATGACCCACGTTGCTAAGCTTGCGGCCCGTCAGCGCACAGCTAAGAGGACCGGCCAACCTCAAGTGGTGACATAAGAGACTTCTTTAAAAAAATTAAAACATCTCACCAAATGCAAACATTTGAACAGTAGTGTCTCCTTGTTGTTTTTCAGATGGCAGATGAGGAACTGGTGAAGAAGATGGTACGGGCAGTGCTCCAGTCCGCTAAGAGTGGCGTGTCACTGTCTAACCTGCAGGTAGAGTATAAAGACCTGACGGGTGAGCTCATACCTTATAAACAGTTGGGGTATGCCACGCTGGATGCCCTCCTGCACAGCATGCCTTCGGTCGTGAAACTGGATAAAGGGCAGTCTGGGGAGGTAAGTCTCTCCCTTACCTTTTGAAATTCAGTTATTCAGCAGGGATACATGAATACTAAAACTTTAAATGGTTAAAAACCCATAGGTGGTATGCCATGCTACCACAGGAAACGAGATGACCCACGTAGCTAAGCTTGCGGCCCGTCAGCGCACAGCTAAGAGGACCGGCCAACCTCAAGTGGTGAACTGTCAAATGAGAGTCAAACCAGCAGCTCCTCTTGCACTGAATGGTGAGACTCTGATTAGTTTTGTTAAATATGACTGTGCATGCAACTCTTACTTTAAAGTGTTATTCAGAATACATTATATGTGACCCTGGAGCACAAAAGCAGTCTTAAGTCGCTGGGGTATATTTGTAGCAATAGCCAAAAATACATTGTATGGGTCAAAATGATTGATTTTTCTTTTATGCCAAAAATCATTAAGATATTAAGTAAAGATCATGTTCCATGAAGATATTTTGTAAATTTCCTACTGCAAATATATCAAAACTTAATTTTTGTTTAGTAATATGCATTGCTAAGAACTTCATTTGGACAACTTTAAAGGCGATTTTCTCAATATTTTGATTTTTTTGCACCGTCAGATTCCCGATTTTCATATAGTTGTATCTCGGCCAAATATTGTCCCGTCCTAACAATCATCAATGGAAAGCTTATTTATTCAGCATTCAGAAAAATTGACCCTTATGACTGGTTTAGTGGTTCTGGGTCACACATAGAGAATGTATGCTAAAAGCACATTTGAAATAATCGTTAATTTAATAATCTATTGCCATGCTTTAAAGAAGTACATTTATTTTGATTTGTTGTCGAAAGCACATGTAAAGTACTTCATTATAATTTTAACTGTAGTGTTATGCAATGCTACATTTATAGTTAATATATTTGAAATGTACTACATTTCAACATAATCTTTACAAACAGGTATAATTACAAATACGTGAAATGCAAGTTTCAGTAGAAGTTACATTAAAGCATATTTTAGTTTACAGTTTTGTTAGATGTGACTGTGAATGCAACATGTTATCCATGAGACATTTTAAAGAGAATGTATGCTAGTGTCCTGTGCATCCCGTGTCTTTTTTGGTTGTGCGTGTGGCCTATTTAAACTCCTCTGAGGATGTGAGCACAGTTCTGGATGTACTAAGAATAAAGCTCTGCATTAGATCATTCAGATTACAGGTTGCGGCTGTTCTGGGAGCTGCAAACTCACTGTCAGCTTCAGGGTTTTCTGCGCTCACGCTGTCCCTTGATCAGTGACTCAGTATTTACTTGGCTTGCCGTGATACAGCAGAAAGCGGGCATCTGTATTGACCTAGAGGGAGGTTTGGAGACTGCGGTGTTGTGGAGAGGTACAGCATAGCCTGCGTGACTGTTCATGGGAGGATTGTCTGAAAACGTTTCTTTTTTTTCTCCTCATCTGTTATTTAATGACTCAACTGCCGCTGCTGTGGTGATGCTCTGCCTGTTTCTGTTCTACTTAGCTCACCATCCGCTGTCTTGCAGAAACGATCAGCCTGTGGAGCGCTTATCTCAGGAGGGCTGTAGACAGTGATAAGGTGTTAAATTGCTGCCACTTTTCCACGCTAGACCGGTTGGACGGCTTGCGCTGTTAGCAAGCAGTCGGCTGAGTTTACTGCCGGGTTGGATGATATGATGTCATTCTGTTACAGTCAGGTTAGTGGAATGATGTCATATTGAATGTGTATGAGAGAAAATGGGTTTGAAGTCCTGTTGACACAGTGTGAGTATGATGTAATTGTTATTTAGTCGAGACTAGTTTGCAGCTGCTGTTGCATTTCAAATGCTATGTGTAAAGAGGAGAGTAATATTTTGGTGCATGTTCTAATTTCTCGTGATTATGCTGACTTCCAGAAACTTCATGGTTATCTAGTTGGAGAATGTGCAGAGTTATACCTTATAGATTGTCTGTTAACTAAACTGATTTGTGTGCAATGATATATGTTTGATCTAGCTTACAGTGTTTGGCTTCATCTGTTTGATTAAAGGATTAAGCACAAGCTGATATTTTTGTAGTTTCTATAAAAATAGTATTTGTTCTGTTGTTTCTATAGGATTTGTTAAAGAGATCAGAGAAAAAAAAAATCTGTTGCTTTTTACTTTCTCCCATGTTGTTCCCAACATGTGTGTTTGTCTTTCTTCCAAGGAATAAAAAGGAGAAATGGTGCACAAAACGAGCAAAAGCAGTATCTACCCATAAAAGCGGTCCATATTACTGTTATCAATATTCCAAGTCTTCTGAAGCTATATGACTGTTTTGTGTGAAGAACAGACAGATATCTAAGTCACAGTTCACTAAAAATATTGCCATTCGTCTGACATATGTTTTTATGAGAGAAGCATGTAATATTTGATTTGTGAACAAATTGTTCTTTTGAGTTGGATTTTTTTCAGTTAATCCATTGATCTGGTTGAAAATAACAGCATGAGTCAGAGTGATATTGTCTCAGGTTCCACTCACTGACTCGTTGATCAGAGATCCAATCACAGCAGTTAACAACCCATCGGAGAAAAAAACGACAACATTGTAGTCTGTTTGTTACACAAAGCTGTTGTATGGCTTTAGAACATATGAGTCGTATGGACCAATTTTATGATACTTTTATGGTGGGTTTGCATCCTTTATTGTCTTCTGACAATCAGAGATATACACATTTTTTTCATCTTGTTGATATTATTGTTAGAAAATGCTGCTTACTGCATCATTTTACTGTCGGTGACTCGTCGTGGCATGCATGCAGTGTAGACAGAACCACTGATTATAGTGGTTTCTGTTTGTTTTTCTAGTACCCGGTAAAGACACAGTGTAATCCAGCAATAATAGTGTCCATGTGAGAAAGTGTGCTTTAATTGCAGTATGTTGATAGAAATGGTTGTTCAAGGAAATTCCTGTCATTACAAAGCACTGTAAAAGGGTCACAGGACACTCGAATGCTTCAAATTCTGTCTCTGTAGATAGGAAATAGGCCTGGAATTATATGCGTGTTATTTTCAGTCTTATATATTAGATTATATATTTGACTTTTTTGATTTAGATATTGTCTCATCTCCTTCATAGCAAGGCCAAGGACATCTTTGAGACAGCCCGACCATCGTGGACATCTGGGGCGAGGTGGAGGTCGTGGAGGAGGACATGGAGACCCCCTTCCTCACACAGGAAGCTTGAGGGACTCCCAGTCTGATGGGAAAGGAGGCAGACTCCACAACACACCCACAAGAAGACCCTCCCTTCCCTCAGAAAGGTGAAAGACTCAAAAACACAAAGCCTGTCAAGTCTCAAACAGTGATAAAATGCAATAAAATAGGTAAAAC
The DNA here is from genome assembly GCF_001515645.1 of Sinocyclocheilus grahami. Taxonomy (NCBI): domain Eukaryota; kingdom Metazoa; phylum Chordata; class Actinopteri; order Cypriniformes; family Cyprinidae; genus Sinocyclocheilus; species Sinocyclocheilus grahami. The sequence continues at coordinate 576,443 of NW_015505419.1, read as the reverse complement.
CTTGCATTATAGCCACATTAAGAGCTACAAATAAATAAGTTAAAGTACTTTGAAATTCCTATATTGAAAGATAAAAAGTACAGCTGACACTTTCATATGAAAAAGCATCTTTTAAAGTAAACGCTCCTATTGTGTGAGCAGCATTTTGCCGAGCAAGTAGCTGAGAATACAAATCAAGTCCTAATGAGTCAACAGAAACAACTCTTAATTTTCCAGTTTTGCAACTACGTGTCTCTAGCTGTTGATACTGTCTGACTTGATTGGCAATAACAGAGAGCAGTTCAGCTGAAGGTTGTCTGAACCCAGTGCTTATTCAGCAGTCGAATGAAGGGTGCTGTCTGTGTGTGTGTGTGTGTGTGTGTGTGTGAAATCACTCCAGCCAAAAACCATTGAGAGCAAACAACTGACCTCACTCTTTAGAATTGTGTTCTCTATCACTTACTGTGGCACACACACAATGGCTGTGAGGGTGCGGAGGGTGGCAGAGTTAAGCGGGTGTACTGGGGTTTGTTAATCCTCCCTCCATTCTCTCACAGATTATCCATTCTAAACCAGTCCACAATGAATCAGCATTTTCCCTTTGGTACAGGTTGAGGGGGAGTTTGGGTCATCTGACACCTAGAATCATATGCAAAAAGACCTCCACACCCCTGCTTTATCATGCTGCAGCACTTTGCCAAAATGTCTGCTTTTGTCCTTACTATCACCATTGTATTATTTGCTCTATATCCCTCCTGTCTGTTTAGTTTATGAAAACTCTACTAGGCTATTTTACAGCAGAATTAAGCTGACCAATTAATTACACAGATTAGGAGGATGACTCGGCAATAATGGAGTATTAAATTTGCATTTGTTTTCATGAATTATTTTTTTCTGTAACATAATCCTATTTTGCATCATTATATTTTCTTTAGTATTTTGATGGACGTAAGTGTGAAACAGATTATCAAAAAAAGCAAAAAATGTAGGGTGCCAGCTTGGTTCTGTCCATTGGTTGATGTTTGGGTTTTGAGATATCTTTTCAAGGGAAGATAGAAGTTAAGACATTTTGACGGCATTACACCGTCAAATAAATAAATGAATAAAGATAGGGTGAATTTTCATGCTGACTTTGTTTCGGTGGAATGCCAAAGATGAAGTCATCAAGAGTTAATTATAATGAGAAAAAAAAATGGAGTGTCTATTTACACTAAGTGCAAATATCCCGCCTTGTTGGCAGAGGCTATTTACACTAACTCCGCCCACCAACATGTGATTGGGCTAGACAAAATTACAAAAGACAGCTGTCAAAGAACATCTCCATTGGCGTAAGTGGTAAAACGCATAGTGCAGATTTTTGACGCGATCGACCCGAGTTCGAATCCGCCTTTTGCCGAACTCGTTCTTTTCCCTTTTCACATAACTTATCGCATCGGAAAGGCATTCATTTTCAATAATAATGAAGGAAAATAATCGAAAAGTTGAAAATTAAGTATCGGGTAGGGTTAGGGTTCAGCATCCATTTAATAATTTTAATAAAACGTATAATTTACACTCAATACGTTAATATTGCAGACTGTTTTATAATGTACTACAATACTGAGGTGCAGATAATTGCCATTATTTGCAATAAGTAGTATGAATAGCAGAAAATACTGCTATTTTTACATAGTGTAAATAGAAGCTATGGCTATTTGCACTTAGTTTCAATGGCATCTATCACTAAGCAAATACGCTATTTTTGCTTAGTGTAAATAGCATCTTTCTCTAAGAAAATATGCTAATTTTACTTAGTATAAGTAACATCTGTTGCTATTTGCACATAGTGTAAATAGCATATATCGCTATTTACACTTAGTGCAAATAGCTGATGCCAAAAAAAAAGGCATGATTAAAAAATTGTGGACTGAAGTCCCTTCTTATGGACCAAAATGAGAACTGGTTGCTTTTGGTCCACATAAAGAGATCTGGTTCATTGGAAAGAGTGTTGAATGACTGTTTTATAATACTGGATACACTCTATCAACAAATGAAATTTGGGGGTAAAAGGTTAGTTAAAATCTTGCAATATATTAACCAAAAATGTCAAATTTCAGGTTCTCCTTAATATAATCTCATGTTTTTCCCCCCTAGATCAGACAAAAGAATGACACTTCCCTCCAGATTCCAAAAAGAAGTCCATGGCCATCTCTCCCAAAGCCAACAGCAGAGCAATGGTGAGCAAATTTTGGGTGGGAAAAGTGTTCAATATGCAGGGTGTCTAAACATTTCTCTCCACAAGAAACTCGTTTAAAGGTTATAGTTATCCTGGAGTCTCTAACTTAACTTCCTGTCCCAGAAAACATTCCAGACATGGGATGTTCATTAAGGATGAAAAGAGAACAGTCAACTTCTGTCTCAAGCAGGCAAAAACCTCCCGCTGTTACACAGAGGGATCTCTCAGGACTACATGCCTTCAGTTCTGATGTTGCTATGGGCTATATCTTAAAGTGATAGTTCACCCAGAAAGGGAAAAAAATGTCATAAATGGAAAGTCAAATTTCTTGGGTGAATAAATAATGACAAAATTGCTATAAGACTTAATGAATAGAGTCTGATTCGCTGCAAATTTATTTAGCATCTGTTTATGATTTTATGGTTTTAGTTTATAGTTTGGCAGTGCAGTATTGCTAATAAGCTGCAGCATTTGTGTTGTTGATATTTCTAGCCCCTTCTATCCTGAATGAAAACACAACTCCATCAAAACCCAGGGTGCCTCATTCTGCGCCTTACAGTCCCAAGCTGGTGCAGTCCCGTCTTAAAGAGGTTCTTAACAAGCACAGCAATGGCCTCTGGGTATCCAAGCTGCCTCAGCTGTATCGAGAGCATTATAAACAAGACCTACCCAGTGAAGCCCTGAAAGACCTGGAACACTGGACGCACATTTGTACTGTAAGTTTACAGATGCCTGATTAGCCTGTCATCTGATGTCATTAGAACACAGTAGCATTATGTGTAATTGTGTCATTAAAGGGATCAAGACATGAGAATCAATTTATGAAAACAAATTGCAACCTTCAGAACTTAAAATATCCTCCCAAGTTCAAAAATACTTTTTATTGTTATAAGACAGTTTTGAAGTCAGAAATCCAAACTCATTAACATAATGCACATTTGCCTTGTTCTTTTGTTGTTCCTGGCTGTGTGTAGCACCTACCGCTCTCCATATTTGCCAGTTTAATTCTAAGGGTTGGAGAGAGAATTGAAGACAATTCATGTGATTCTCACCAAACTTGGTCAACATTACGCCAAGACACTTATCCACCTTTTTTTTGTTGTAAAAATGGGCGCGGCCATTTGTAAATTCTATGGGTCTGGCTTCCGGTCTCATCTGCATCCAGCTATTTTTAGCTGTACAAAACAGTTCGTTTTGCTGCTTGATATTGAAAATTGGTGTGTCTTATCATATTATTTTAATGTATTATATTAATTATGAACACACTGGATTGTAGTGCAAACAGTTTTACCGTTTACTGTACGTTGTTATTCTCCTCGTTATTTACCTACAGCGGCTAATGAACCGGAAGTCTCACCCATAGACTTACTTCCGCAATGAAGAAAAAGGTGGATATCTCGAATAGTGTTGTCATGGTGAGGGATTACGTTAATCACAAAAAGGGAAACAGGAATTGGTTGGGAATTGGCTGTTGTATTTCCCAAGTCACAGTGCCACCAGATGGCAGCCAGAAGTCTGCCCAAGTATAGGTTTCTGCAGTACCCCAGGGCTTTGCCCATTCAATTAAGGGCATTCCACAGGCTGTGGGTGCTTACAACTGCTTTACCTGATTTGCTAACCCACTTGGGGCTAGGTTTAGTGGCATCCAGTATGGTAAAGTGGTTGATAAATGCCCATTGATTAGGAAAGGTCCCGTTTGTTCGGTCGAGACCTCAAACTCAATTGTGCATAAATGATTAATACATTAGCTCTGTGTATTTGTCTGCAGAATAAAAATGCTGTCTTGTTGTTCGGTTTGCAGGTTGAAAAACCATGCAGTACCAAACCTCAAGAGTTGCTGCTGTACCCTGCTAAAGAAACTAGCCAGATTACCCCACATAGTGCTGCTACACCCCCCACCCATGACAAATCCCCATTTCATCACAAAAAACCTCAGACTCAAAGATCATCTGCCACTTCCAAATCAAGCACTCCGGCATCCCCTAGGGATCTAACACCCGACGTCAAGCAGAAGCTTGGAGATCTGCTCTTGAAATACAGCAGTGGCCTGTGGGCCCACGCTCTGCCTAAACTGTATCAGGACACATATAAATGTAAACTACCGGAGTTTGTGCTGGACCACCTCACCCTGCTTTCAGATATATGCACGATTGACTACCCCATGCCGGACAACCCCAAAAGAGCAATTCTGTATGCAAAAGTAGTAGAAGACGAGAACCGTAACCAGTCGGGATTGGCTGGCTCAGAGACGAAAGAAGCAGTAGAGCGCAGTTTGAGCAGCCAGACTGTTCCTCCTCTTGTCATCCCTAGAGAGGAATACCCTTCTGTCCTGGTGGTGGAAGCAGGTGACACAAACAGCATCATTCTGAGGTGCGATTTATAATCAATATTCTATAGATCATGAGGGGTGTGACCTTTATCATGCCTTTGCTTAGATTCATCTCAGAGCAGGTTGGATTGGATCAGAGAATAGAATTCTTTGATTGAAGAATTTTTGGAAATGCCCGCTGAGGGAAAATCTGTCAGGCCACTGTAAAAGTTGATGGCCACTGTTGTACTCTTGATGAAGTGTGTTTGTCTGTTTATATGCAGGTACATAGGTGAAGGTTACTCTAAGGCACAGGAGAAGTTAGAAGATGAAATGAGAGAGTTCTATGGGCAAGACAGCAACAAGGTGGCTCTGACTTCACCATTAACAGGTCAGCTGACTGCTGTATGTGCTGAGGAAGAGGAGGAGATCCTCCGAGCACAAGTCTGTGAGGTCATGGCCGACAAGGTCAAGGTGCGTTATGGGGTCATTGAAGAACACTTCTGAACATAATAGAGTAGTGTAGTGGTTCTCAACCTTTTTGACTTTAAGGCCCCACATTATCCAAGACAGTATTCAAAGGCTACCCTGTAGGGTGAGATATTTCTGGTTTTTCTGCTGTAATGACAAATATGTTTGTTTTCTTTTTTCAGAAGCTAGGAGTACAAAATAGCTAAAAAACTAAATTAGAATTTTTTACTTAAATATGATCAAAATTCAAATTATATTCGAATTTAAAATGCATAATTTCAGTTAGGGTGAAGAAAAGCTTTTGGGTTCTCTCTTAAGGCCACAAGAGGGCGCATCGAGCAAAATATTACTAATGCACGTTTATTCAAAGTGCATAATGTTTATAAACCAATTATAATTAAGTTGCTTAAACAACTATAAACAAAACAGCATCATGTACTTATGCATAGTTTAATACAAAAAAACGAAATCACACAGAGTACATTTTTCATTTAAAAACACGAGTTGCAGTGGGATGGGGAAAAAACCCACCATAAAGTCTCGAGGTATGCTTTTTCAAAGTTGAACTTGCATTAATTTTACATGGCTTTCTAAACATGAGGCTCATTTGTGCGAGATGCGAGTGCAACGGTAATAGACGTCCCTCTAGAAAATGCGCAAAATATGCGTTCTGTGTGAACGGCTTGGTTTAAGTTTTGACGTAAACAAGATCTCCGCAGTGATGTTCTCTTTTCCCGCAATATTTGTAATTAACAACGCAGTAGCGCCGCATCTAGTGGCGTCTACTGGATAGGTTAACAAAAACATTAAAATGCAATGACACTTATATCGTCATCGCATCTCGTGCGCCACTTATAAGGCTGCCTCCTTAACGCACACCTAAAATTCGAATGCAACGTTTTTGCATTCGAATGTGGATTTTTATTTTAAACTCGACAAATATTCGAAATTTGAAAAAAAAATTTGACAGCCCTAGCTAGGAGCAATATATTAAAAGAATGAACTAAAATAATTATATTAAATTATATTACAATTAAAATAAGAAAATTCTGTAGGGTTAGGTGAATGTGCTTTAGTTTTCAATAATGAATTTATATGACTTCCAGAAATCACACAAATCACAAATTTATCCGCAATTTCTACTTAAAAAGACATAATTTATATTCATGACAGAAATTTCCATGAATTTTTAAGATTTTTTGTATTTTTCATTTCCATGACTTCTCCAGGTCTAGAAATCTAAAATTCCCTCACATATTCAGGTATCCAAGACCGTGACACAGTTGTTGAAGAAACAACATAAACATCTTTATTGTTAGACGTTTTAGCTTATTTAAAAGCTTGTTTTTGTGTTGTTTTAAAAGGACAGTTCACCCAAAAATTAATTACTCACCCTCATGTTTTCCGAATTTGAACAAAGGTCTTTGGAACGACATGAGGGTGAGTAATTAATGACAGAATTTTCATTTTTGGGTAAACTATCCCTTTAAATTATTTCCGACCCCCTGGTAGAGAACCAATAGTGTAGTTCACAGTGGATCATTGTGGTTTTCTTTTGTAGAACTGAGGCTGTTTAGATCTGTGATACATTTGTGCAATATAGATAAATAAAGATAATGCTCTTGTGTTTTTGTAATAATTATTACTGCACTTGTATGTTGATGTTTAAACAGGTGTACTACGTGGATCATGGCTTTTCTGAAGTCATCAGCAAGAGCAAACTATTTGAGTTACATGAGAAGTTTTATAGATTGCCTTTCCAAGCCACCAAATGTAAACTAGCAGGTGAGATTTGCATTCAGTTATGAATTCACAGACAAACTAGTTTCACATTAATGTAAACTATTGTCTTTATATCAATTTGTTTCAGGCCTGGAGTCATTCAGTCAGGAGCAGGCAGTACTGAAGAGGTTTGAGTCAATAGCCACTGGCAAGATCCTATTGGCTGAGATCTTAGTGCGTCAGGAAGTGCCTCTGGTGGTCCTGTATGACACATCACAAGATGATGATATCAACATCAATGCTGCCTGTATGAAAGCTCTACAAGACAAATCCTTAGAGAGTCCCTTAAAGGTAACCAAAAAGTGTTTGCAATTACAATGAAACCCTCCTATCTAAAAAAAATACTGTAATGCTAATGTGCCTCAAGAATACTATGTTACTGACAAGATAGCATGTCCAAAAAGCATGGTCCAAACTATCACACTACCACAGTACTTGCACCAATTATATCAGTGCTTTTGGAAATCTGCTTAGCCAATCAAATTTGTGGACTAGAACTGTTGCATAATCAATACTCAAAAGTTTCAAATGGAGAGAGAGAGAGGGAGAGGGAGGGGGAGAGGGGGGAACTCACATCACAGTGGAGTCAGCTGTCTTAACCGTGGCTTGTGTACTGCACACATACCAGCTTCATCACTGTGTCTGTCACGCGACTCTGTTCCCCTTTCGGGCTCTGTCTTTACATTTATTTTGAAAGCTGAAGCTCGCGATTATGGTAAGGGGCGCTACATTTTCGACGAGTGCTTGCGGTGTTCAGCCAATCAAAATGCACTGGGTCAGCTGGCCAATCAGAGCAGACTGCGCTTGTCGGAAGGAGGGACTTTGTAGAAAACGAAGCGTTTGAGAGAGGCGGGGTATAGAGGACCTACAATAATGTACAGTATTTGAAAAATAATGTGTTTTTTGAACATTAAAGCATGTCAACATATTCTGTTACACCAAATACACAAAATAATGATCTTTAAAAAAGCATCATATGACCCCTTTAATGTGATGTGTGTTAACCAGTGATTAAGTGAATGACAAATACATTTGTATTCTGTCATAGTTGAACAGTGCCTACATGAATGTGAATGTGAGCAGCGTTTGCTCAGATGGGACGATCTACTGTCAGGTGCCCTCCAGAGGCCTTACTAAACTCAACGAAATTCTGGAGAGGACCGAAAACTATTTACATTCCCAGGTGCCGCACTTGCAACAGGCATAATCTCTGTATGTGCTGCTTCAAATATGTTGCTAGAGACTTCTTTAGAGGAGGTGAAGAGGCCAAAATAGACAGATTGAGATTATGGGTTTAATAGGATTGGCAGGCGTCAAGTACATAATCCCTAATAAAAAAGTTACTTGCTGCCACAGATTGTGAGCTAGAGTGCCTAACATAGACATCAGTGTATAAATATAGGCATCAAAGTGTTTTAAATAGTTATTGTTTACTGTAGGGCATATCAGCACCCTGTAGAGAAGCTTGATGTCCATTTCATGATGTGTTCCCTCCCATTGTCTGGCAGACAGGATATGCTCACATATCTTTCCCTTATAAAAGGTCACATCAGAGTTGCTGGTTTCACGGCCTTTCTGTGGCAAAATCTGTTTGGCTCGATATAAAGGCAAATGGTCCCGGGTGGAGGTGAGTCTGCTCTGTCAGTAGAAGCATTTAAGGCATAGTTCACCCAAAATGAAATTTCTGTCATTAATTACTCACCTTCATGTCGTTCCAAACCTGTAAGAACTTTGTTCATCTTCTGAACACAAATTAAAATACTTCTGAAGAAATCCGAAAGCTTTCTGACCCTGCACGGACAGCAACGCAACTACCACGTTCAAGGCCCAAAAAATGAAGTAAGGACTTTGTTAAAATAGTCCATGTGACATCAATGTTTCAATCTTAATTTTGTGACGCTACGAGAATACTTTTTGTGCAAAAAAGCAAAAAAACTTTATGGTTCTCTCAAGAACACGCATCGAAGACTGACACGGCAGAGAAGAAATCGTTGAATAAAGTCATTATTTTGTTTTCTTTGCACACAAAAAGTATTCTCGTAGCTTCATAAAATTAGGATTGAACCACTGATGTCACACGGAGTATTTTAACAATGTCTTTACTGCCTTTCTGGTCCTTGATCGTGGTAGTACCCTTGTTGTCTATGGAGGGTAGGAAAGCTCTTGGATTTCATCAAAAATATCTTAATTTGTGTTCCAAAGATGAACGAAGGTCTTACAGGTTTGGAACGACATGAGGTTATTAATTAATTAATGACAGAATTTTTATTTTTGGGTGAACTATGCCTTTAAGAAAAGAAAAGGGTCATTAACAACTATTGTAGATCTGTAAGTCCTAAGGCCTCAAATGAGCATTTCATCTATTAGTTGATTTAAATGTATTTTATGGAGTTGCTCCCACATTCACCAGGAACACTGCATTCATGTTGACTCTGAGCTGTTCATGTCCTCAGACTCGGACATTTTTCATTTTTATGGTATCTCTCATAATGCTAAAATGGTTCTTCTGTGTGTGGCTTTGTTGGTAATGACATCAAAACGATTCATTTCTGCAGCAATTTGTCTTATACATTATACCATTTCAAACGTTTGGGGTCGGTAATTTTTTAAAAATACATTTATTCTTTTATTTAGCATGGATGTTATTTTGAACTTTCTATTCATCACAGAATCCTAAAAAATGTATTGCGGTTTTCAAAAAACCACACTAAATCAGCATATTAGAATGGTTTCTAAAAGAATCATGTGACACTGAAAGCTGGAGTGCAGTTTTTATACCACAGGAATAAATTACATTTCGAAAAATATTAACATTTAAAACAGTTACTTTAAATTGTAGTAATATTTTACCATATTACTGTTTTTACTGTATTTTTTTAACAAATAAATGCAGCCTTGATGATCATAAGACACTTCTTTCAAAAACATTAAAAAGTCTTACCTACCCCAAACTTTTGAACAGTAGTGTACTATATGACATAAAATATAGTGTAAAATATGACACGTCAAACAAAAATATAGAAGTTGCTACAAAACTACTAACCTTTGAACTGCTGAAGCCACCAAATTTTCTTCATTATGACCATTGTGGTCCAATGGTCAAGTGGGAGAGGTTCATAAAATTATGAGTTTCCTTCTTGAACAGTAATTATGAGTTCAATATAATATAATTCCTGGGGATTCAGGTCTAAAACTGTGTCCACTGTGGTTTCACCATAGATAACAAACCTGCATGGCAGCCGGGTGCTGGACATCTTGTTTGTGGATGTAGGCGTTCAGGCGTCAATCGAGGTCACTGAGTTGAGAGAGATCCCACCTCCTACGCTGCGTGACCTCATTTCCACCCCGGCCCAGGTCAGACAACAGATAATGACGGCACAAAGAGGTTAAAGAGTGTAGTGGTTTGTAACAGCAGAGCAGTTTGTGTTCATTTTTATTTTTTTGAATGAAAGGCATGAAAAACCTGTAATACTTGCTTTTGTTCGCAAACAGGAATTACTTTATGTTAGGCTGTCCAAAATGTCCAGGCTGCTTTTTTCCATTTTATCCAAGGCTGTCCAGGGTCCTCATCCACTTGCATTGTATGAAGATAGCAGCTTAGACATTTTGTTATAAATACAAATACTTTGAATAACATGAGGATGACTCGGTGATGACAGAAGTCATTTTTGAGTGAACTGATGTAATTGTTAGATGAATAATATGTAAGCTTGTCTGTCTGCCTATATTTGTCACTCTGCAGGCGCTGAAGTGTTGTCTGGCAGATCTGCCTGTGAGCGTAGACTCATGGACTCCAGATGCTGTCCAGTGGCTTAGAGACACGGCTCTCCACTGCAGTGACTGCAGCTTGAAGGCCAGTTCAATACAAATGCTGCTTTCTTCACATTTGCATTTCATTTGATTTTATTTGCACATGAGATACAAGCATAAAGCTGAGGCTAATTTCAGTAAGAAAAAAATGTAGTAAAGGCACAAAGATGCTTGTACAAAGTACTTAAAGGGATAGTTCACCCAAAAATGAAAAGTCCGTCATTAATTACTCACTCTCATGTCGTTCCAAACCCGTAAGACCTTCGGAACACAAATTAAGATATTTTTGATGAATTCCGAGAGCTCTCTGACCCTGCATACTGTATATACAGCGAAGATACTACCACGATCAAGGCACAGAAACGTAGCAAGGAGATCTGTAAAACAATCCATGTGACATCAGTGGGTCAACCGTGATTTTATGAAGCTACAAGAATACTTTTTGTGCGCAAAGAAAACAAAAATAACGACTTTATTTAACAACTCATCTCCTCCGCGTCACCCTAGCGCCATTTTGCAGAGTATCCACTGAACGTAAACAGTGTAGGCTGTTCTGTGTCTGCTGCGCCACACGGATACGTTGTCTACATTGTTTGCACTTTGATCTGAACGAAAACAGCGTATCCGTGTGGAGCGGCTGACACAGAACAGCATATGTTGTTTATGTTCAGTGGATACTCTCCAAAATGGCGCCAGGGTGACGCAGAGGAGACGAGTTGTTGAATAAAGTCGTTATTTTTGTTTTCTTCGCGCACAAAAATTATTCTCGTAGCGTTTTAAAATTACGATTGAACCACTGATGTCACATGGATTATTTTACCGATGTCCTTGCTACGTTTCTGGACCTTGACCGTGGTAGTATCCTCGCTGTCTATGGAGGGTCAGAGAGCTCTCGGAATTCATCAAAAATATCTTAATTTGTGTTCCGAAGATGAACGGAGGTCTTACATGTTTGGAACGACATGAGGGTGAGTAATTAATGACAGACTTTTCATTTTTGGGTGAACTATCCCTTTAACAACAGCAGAAAAGAAGCACTAAAAACAGTTGCTTTTGTTTTTCTAGATAGCTAAAGTGGATGAGCCCAAACGCCTCGCTCATGTTTATCTCTTCACCAGCAAGAACTTCCACGACACAAGCTGCTGTTTAAACCAACAGCTGGCCGACTCTAATCTGTGGAACCACCAGAAGGATGTTTTCTTAAGCAGCCGGGGGCCCTCAAAATCCCTCAACGCCCCGACAAACCCTGCCACCATCCAGACCTCCAGCCTCAGCACTGATGGACAGGATAAAGCCCCACACACACCCAAGAGGATGTCATCCCCGCTGGGGAGCCAGAGTGCACCTCCCGGCTCTCCGCCTGAAAAGCTGGCTCTTCCTCCACTGCTGGAGCTGCCCAAGATTGGGCAGAATTTGGACGTGTTTGTTTCAGTGGCATGCCATCCTGGGCACTTTGTGCTACAGCCATGGCACGATATGTACAAACTGGTGAATTTGATGGGGGAGATGATTCTGCATTATAATAAGATGGAGGAGAAACCACTTAAAGTGGAGAAGAACCAGGTCTGTGCTGCCAAGGTGGAAAACAAGTAAGCGTGCTTTCGTATATGTGTCTAGGTCAGGGGGTTTCAATTCTGCTCATAAAGGTCCAGAGTTCCTGTGGAGTTTAGCTCCAAAATAACTGCCTGGAAGTTTCTAATGATCCTGAAGACCTTATTAGCTGTTTCAAATTGGGGCTTGAGCTAAACTGAGCTGGAACTGAGAGGCTTGGGCCATATGATGTGTTTTATGAGGCCATGTGACCACTTATCATCTGTGTGATTTTACAGCTGGTACCGTGCACTGGTGAAAGGAGTCCTGACCAATGGTCTGGTGTCAGTGTTTCAGCTGGACTATGGCAAACATGAGCTGGTGAGCTGCACCCAGCTCCGGCCCCTCACCCAGGAGTTCTGCCAGCTCCCCTTCCAGGCCATCACTGCTCAGCTGGCTGGTACACTTCATTTCCTGTTAGAAAGGCTCTTTCATTTATTGAAAAGGCTGTTTTAGACAGCTACTTCATTTCAGAGAATCAGCTACTTCAGATCAGATAATTTTTCTATGATCCAGTTCTTGTTAATGTTTCATCAACAATAGCCAATAAGCTCCATTTGAAAGAGTCAGAAAGACTTTCATATTTATTTGAATTGATAGAAAATTCACCTTTATTCAGCAAGGACACATTCAATTGACCGACAGTATTACTAAACACATTTATGATACAAAATATTCTATTTCATATTTAAGAATAGTTTTCAACAAGTTTTCAACATTGATATTAACTTAAAAAAAAATCTTTAACATCAAATCAGAATATTATAATTATTTCTGAAAGATTATCTTTGCCATCACAGCAGTAAGTTACATTTTAAAATACATTAATATATGAAATGAAATAATTTTATATTTCAGTTCACAATATTACAATATTACTGTTGATTTGCAGCCTCGGAGAGACTTCTTTCAAAAACCTGAAAAGATCTTGCTGACCTCAAACTTTTAAACAGTATTTAAAAAGACACACACAAACACAAAACAGTGTAGCAAAGTGACCTTCCATTAAAAAATAGAATACAGTAAAATACAATTAAAAATAAATAATGTTATTAGTGTATATAAATGAAGAAGTTGAAAAAGTGTAAGCAAGTTATTTTTGATCTGAACGAGTGGAATAAATAATACATGTTTGAATAAAATTCTGCTAAAGGAGAACAGCTCCTGAAAAGAAATTGCTTTTGGAGAGATCTGACTGAATATAACTCTTCCACATTCAGATCGCTTACCAAAGTACTTTACTGACTGTGTGCTGTTTTGACTATCCCTCCTGGCCAAAGTCCCTGACTCATATGGGCCACATGGTATAAGCTGTAGCTAAGAACTGATCTCAAACAGCTGCTCCTTTTCATTTTGCTACTTTAGAGAAGTTCATGTATGATTTTATTGTAGATCTGAAGGTGTTTCTGATCTTTCCAGGCGTGAAACCCAGGCAGTGGTCTGAGGAGGCCTCCATTGTGTTCAGGAACCACGTCGAGAAGAAGCCCCTGGTAGCCCAGCTGGAATCGGTGCAGGAGGCGTCACAGCCCTGGGACTGTAAGGTGGTTATCTTCTTGGTGGACACTTCACAAGAGGAACGGGACATTTGGCTTCATGACATTATGGCTGAATTCACTGATGAGATGTCTAACGCAGCATAGACATTTTTGAAAGGTTCTCGTAAGATTGTTCATTAGTATGCTATAGATTAAAGGGGTCCTATTTTGCGCGTTTACAAAGTCTTGATTTTGTTTTGGGGGTGTACTAGAACAGGCTCTCATACTAGGTTGTTCGAAAAACACATGATTTTTCACATATTTTACATTATTACAACACCTCTCTCCCCAGTCTGGCATGAACGGCTCGAATAGTTCCTGTATCAAATGAAAGCCCGCCTTCTGAAATACGAAATGTGCTGTGATTGGTTAGCTGGGCCAGTGTGTGTTGTGATTGGCAGCACTCGGCGCCTGGTCGGGAAATGTCACGTCCCTTACCATAGCCGCCTGCGAGTAATATTTTACTCAATATTTTCTGCAGTGTAAATATTGCATCAAAATCAAATCAATTTTAGCGCGATTTAAACCCTGATGATTGTAACCACTCTAAGTTTGTCTGCCTTGGGAAAGCTAGCGTGTCTCTGACATAGTGATAACACTCGTTGTCTTCTCTAGTGCAGCTCAACCAGGTCTCGTCCCATTCGTCCATATTTGTGATATCACACATCCCGGAAAAAATGCATTGTAGTCCAAACAAGTCGTTCCTTGTAGTTTTTGAAAAGTGATTTCTGTTAAATAAAATATCTCCTTTTGAAGTGGACTTTGAGCTTTGTAACTTCGCAGATCTTTTTTATGCTCAAACAGCAACATTACAGACTAACTAAAGTTGAAAAAGTGAAAAAGCATAATAGGACCCCTTTAAAGGTTAATTTTTCCAAATGTGACTTGGACGCAGATCTGTGTTAGCAAATGTGAATCAGAGTTTAAAGGTTAAACTTTTAGACAGAAGTATTGCCATTTCTAGCAACTTCTATGTTAAACAAACAGGATAGCAACACCTTTTCAAGGGTTTGACGTCTATGCTTGGTGAGAGAGTGAGTAATGCTCTCTGTAGACTATTGTCTTTGCTTTAACACAAAATAGCTGTGAAGATCCATCATCAGTGAAATCAAGCTTAACAAGTTAATCATGATCACTAAACCTGTACCAAACCCTGATGCTGTCAATCATATATCATAATGTATCTGAAAACTGTCTGAATACATTATATAAGTTTGATTGTCCAGATGATGTGCTTGTGGTGGCTTGCTTCATGCTTCAAGTATGGCATGTTCCAAAGCTGCCAGTTTACTACTCTATATGGTCCAAAAGAGACTAACAACGCACAGTGCTCTAACTCGCACAAAGCTGATAGTGTGTTATTTCAAAATTGTTTACATGGAGAAGATTTTTGGAGTCTAAAAGGCAAGAGGAGCGGCAAAAGCCTACCTTGCTGTAGACGTATGTATTTGAGCTCTGGTTTTAGCATTATTTATTTCGTTTTTATTTTCCTTGTGTCTTGCTAAATAGTGGAGGCATGAAATGTTTGGGGTTGTGACTATTCAATGTAATTTTAATAGCAGTGGCATAGTAAATTAGTTTTATTACCTGAATATGACAATTAGACTTGAAGCTAAACCACTGTTGGCATGTAGGATTTCACCTGTGTTTTAACTACAGATGCTAAATACTTTAAAAAAAATAAATGTGGAACAATCACTGGTAGTAAACTTAATATATTTCCTTTACCTTAAATGTCAACTTGGAATCAAAATTTTCTTTATTATTACACCTCTCTGGTTTTATGTGAATGATAAAATTATGTTCGCAATCAAAATTAAATAGCTTGTTCTTTCAGCTTATGTCACACGTTTTTTTTTTCTCTCCAAATCTTCCATTTTGACCTCCTGTAAAAAGAATGACGTTTTACAGCCCAATCAAATAAAAGCACACTCTAGATTTTTTCTCATAAAATATCCAGTTTCACTCAGAAGTATCGCATTGCAAAAATAAAATGAGATATGAATGCCGATTCATTTTGACTTTGTTAAATAAAATGATCTCTATATTAGTGGTTTTGGGGCTGAAGCCAACAATGGAACCACAGAATGACTTAAAATAATACATTACTATTATTTGTATTTGGTGTAATGCAATGTGTTTACGTGGTTTAAGGTTAAAAAACACATTATTTTCCACATACCGTACATTCTTGTTGCTCCTCTCTGCCCTGCTTTTCTGAAACGCGTAGATTTTTTACAAAGCTCATTGTTCTGAAAAGCACGGTGTGCTCTGATTGGCCAGCTATCCAGTGCATTGTGATTGACCGAATACCTCAAGCGTGTGAAGGAAATGTTACGCCTCTTACCATATTTGGAAGCACACAGTGTGTTTCCACAACATGGCGGCAACAATACTACAGCGAGAATAAAAGTTATGCCTTTTTTCTTTGCGTAAACATTTGGGCGGTGTTATGCAAATCTTGCAACACAGTGACGTAGACATGTGGGGGCGTGTTTGAATGAGGTGTTTTTGGAAGGCATGGACGAGTTTTAACTTTTATAAAAGAACATCTCTTTGGGTTTGAGAACTTTACAGATCTTGTATATGCACGAACAGCTTGTAACACTCCAAAGACAAAGGAAAAAAATAGGTTACTGTCGTAACCCCGGTTCTCTGAAACATCGAGTGGAGAGATCCAGGTGAGAGAGTGAGTAATGCTCTCTGTAGACTATTGTCTTTGCTTTAACACAAAATAGCTGTGAAGATCCATCATCAGTGAAATCAAGCTTAACAAGTTAATCATGATCACTAAACCTGTACCAAACCCTGATGCTGTCAATCATATATCATAATGTATCTGAAAACTGTCTGAATACATTATATAAGTTTGATTGTCCAGATGATGTGCTTGTGGTGGCTTGCTTCATGCTTCAAGTATGGCATGTTCCAAAGCTGCCAGTTTACTACTCTATATGGTCCAAAAGAGACTAACAACGCACAGTGCTCTAACTCGCACAAAGCTGATAGTGTGTTATTTCAAAATTGTTTACATGGAGAAGATTTTTGGAGTCTAAAAGGCAAGAGGAGCGGCAAAAGCCTACCTTGCTGTAGACGTATGTATTTGAGCTCTGGTTTTAGCATTATTTATTTCGTTTTTATTTTCCTTGTGTCTTGCTAAATAGTGGAGGCATGAAATGTTTGGGGTTGTGACTATTCAATGTAATTTTAATAGCAGTGGCATAGTAAATTAGTTTTATTACCTGAATATGACAATTAGACTTGAAGCTAAACCACTGTTGGCATGTAGGATTTCACCTGTGTTTTAACTACAGATGCTAAATACTTTAAAAAAAATAAATGTGGAACAATCACTGGTAGTAAACTTAATATATTTCCTTTACCTTAAATGTCAACTTGGAATCAAAATTTTCTTTATTATTACACCTCTCTGGTTTTATGTGAATGATAAAATTATGTTCGCAATCAAAATTAAATAGCTTGTTCTTTCAGCTTATGTCACACGTTTTTTTTTTCTCTCCAAATCTTCCATTTTGACCTCCTGTAAAAAGAATGACGTTTTACAGCCCAATCAAATAAAAGCACACTCTAGATTTTTTCTCATAAAATATCCAGTTTCACTCAGAAGTATCGCATTGCAAAAATAAAATGAGATATGAATGCCGATTCATTTTGACTTTGTTAAATAAAATGATCTCTGGTTTTGGGGTTTTGGGGCTGAAGCCAACAATGGAACCACAGAATGACTTAAAATAATACATTACTATTATTTGTATTTGCAATGTGTTTATGTGTTTACGTGGTTTAAGGTTAAAAAACACATTATTTTCCACATACCGTACATTCTTGTTGCTCCTCTCTGCCCTGCTTTTCTGAAACGCGTAGATTTTTTACAAAGCTCATTGTTCTGAAAAGCACGGTGTGCTCTGATTGGCCAGCTATCCAGTGCATTGTGATTGACCGAATACCTCAAGCGTGTGAAGGAAATGTTACGCCTCTTACCATATTTGGAAGCACACAGTGTGTTTCCACAACATGGCGGCAACAATACTACAGCGAGAATAAAAGTTATGCCTTTTTTCTTTGCGTAAACATTTGGGCGGTGTTATGCAAATCTTGCAACACAGTGACGTAGACATGTGGGGGCGTGTTTGAATGAGGTGTTTTTGGAAGGCATGGACGAGTTTTAACTTTTATAAAAGAACATCTCTTTGGGTTTGAGAACTTTACAGATCTTGTATATGCACGAACAGCTTGTAACACTCCAAAGACAAAGGAAAAAAATAGGTTACTGTCGTAACCCCGGTTCTCTGAAACATCGAGTGGAGAGATCCACCTATGGGAAGGGCATCCATACCTGACCTCTGCAGAAGCATCTAATTGCACCAAATCTGGCTAGACAGACAGAAGTGCGCAGCCAATGCCAGGTAAGGCCCCACCCCCTTACCTGAGCATATAAGGCCTGCACGCGATGCTATTCTCCAGTAAGTATATTCGCTTCTCGTGCGTCAAGCGGGGCAAAGCTGGTGGATCTCTCCACTTGATGTTTCAGAGAACTGAAGGAAATGTTACGCCTCTTACCATATTTGGAAGCACACAGTGTGTTTCCACAACATGGCGGCAACAATACTACAGCGAGAATAAAAGTTATGCCTTTTTTCTTTGCGTAAACATTTGGGCGGTGTTATGCAAATCTTGCAACACAGTGACGTAGACATGTGGGGGCGTGTTTGAATGAGGTGTTTTTGGAAGGCATGGACGAGTTTTAACTTTTATAAAAGAACATCTCTTTGGGTTTGAGAACTTTACAGATCTTGTATATGCACGAACAGCTTGTAACACTCCAAAGACAAAGGAAAAAAATAGGTTACTGTCGTAACCCCGGTTCTCTGAAACATCGAGTGGAGAGATCCACCTATGGGAAGGGCATCCATACCTGACCTCTGCAGAAGCATCTAATTGCACCAAATCTGGCTAGACAGACAGAAGTGCGCAGCCAATGCCAGGTAAGGCCCCACCCCCTTACCTGAGCATATAAGGCCTGCACGCGATGCTATTCTCCAGTAAGTATATTCGCTTCTCGTGCGTCAAGCGGGGCAAAGCTGGTGGATCTCTCCACTTGATGTTTCAGAGAACCGGGGTTACGACAGTAACCTATTGTTCTCTTTCATCATCTCGTGTCTGAGATCCACCTATGGGAGAGACATGGACAGCTCCCCGATTGCCCAATACACTCACAGTAAGGTTCTGTAAGCCAGAGAAGGACGGTCACCCCAAGCCGGTGCCTGACACGTCCCATAATCATGCACCTGACAATCCTGACACACACACACACACACATGACTGCTGTGCACAGGCAGGACATGAAACATGTATGAGGCCCACACATGTAAATAAATACAGCAACACATATGAAACACCCAGGCAGGAAAATAAAGTGAAGTGACATGAAGTGACATGTGCATAAATGCATGCTTGGTGACACGAATGTGCGTGGCCCGACGGCCCACTCACCCTTCGTTCCTTTACTACAATGTGTAAATGGGAGGCAGAGAGGAAGGTAACAAGGAGCTATGAAGACCCCATCCCTAAAACAGAATGTGCTACCGAAGTTTTGGTGACATCCAGTCGGTAGTAACGCACATGGGGAGAGGCCCAGCTGGCAGCAGAGCAGATGTCCTGCAGTGACACTCCCCCGAACAAGGCCCAAGAGGCGGCTAAGCCCCTCGTGGAATGAGCTCTGATGTTCCCTGAGGGCTGCAGACCCATCGATTCATATGCCAAAGCAATAGCTTCCACAAGCCAATGTGAGAGGCATTGCTTAGATATGGGACTCCCCCTGTGCGGGGGTGTCCATGAAATAAAGAGCTGGTCGCTCTTCCGGAAAGCACTGGTCCTGGTCATATACGTCTGTAATGCACGAACCGGACAGAGCATTCAACCTCTGATCCTCGGTGGAAGAAAAAGGTGGTGGGTGAAAAGCGGACAGCTCCACCACCTCCGATGTAAACGCAGGGAAGCACTTAGGCAAAAAAGCCGGGTTCGGCTTAAAAAAAAAACTTATCTCCACTAAGAGAGAATTTAGTGCACGAGGAATGAACCGAGAGTGCATGTAGCTCACTGACACGTTTAGCTGAAGCCAAGGCCAAGAGCAAAGCTGTCTTGAAAGACAGCAGCTTCAGGGAAATACTTCCCAGGGACCGTATAAGCACGCATGGCGGAGGCTGATCCAGAGATGTGTCCTCCTGTAGACGGTTAAGTGAAGTCAAAACCAACGAGCTGTGAGTAAATTTCAGAGGTCGCGAGAAGCGAATGTCAACTGGAGAATAGCGTCGCGTGCAGGCCTTATATGCTCTCAGGTAAGGGGGTGGGGCCTTACCTGGCATTGGCTGCGCGCTTCTGTCTGTCTAGCCAGACTTTGTGCAATTGGATGCTTCTGCAGAGGTCAGGTACGGATGCCCTTCCCATAGGTGGATCTCAAACACGAGATGATGAAAGAGAACTGGAAATCGCATCATATGACCCCCTTTAAAATGCTAAAAACACAAAATCAAGATAGAAACTGAAAGCATACCTCCAAAACAAGCGGCTTGGTCATAATTATACCACAAACACTGGGAATATCTTATGGGCAACCTAAATGGGTTATGGGGGCATTAGAGTCAAAAAGGTTGAGAACCACTGATCTACATCAATAACATGAGCCTTGCTTTAGGAAAGATTTCAACTGATCACCAGTGTTTATTCACATCATGCATTCATTCAGATCCATTCAGCTTCAAAATGTGAAAATTTAAATACAAACTAATGATATATAGATTGAGGTTTAAGAGATCTGAAAGAGGGCTTTTCTCATGGAGGAGTAGTAATGGAAGGAGAAGCTGGTTCACCTTCATAACATCACTGCAGTTCATCAAGCACTAGTCGGCAGCACTCGCCCACTTTAGCCGGATCAGAGACCCTGGCATATTTAGAAATCTGAGAGTTGACACCCAAAGATCGTGCAAGGTCCTTTGCGGTGCTATCCCCGGCCACTGTGGTCCCCAGGGCCACCAGCAGCCTGAAGACGGCCTCTTTGTCGTGTACGACCTCTAAGGTGGTGCTGGCCACTGATAAGCACTGTGCCTTCGCCTCGATCTCGGTGGGTTGACCGTACAACCTTCCAGCGTAGTTGAGCACCAGGGTAGCCAGCGCCACGTGGATGTTCTTGTTGGAGACGACACGGAGGTCACCGGCACGGGACAGGACTGCGTCACGTTGACCCAAGAGTAGAGCGCGGCCGTGGGACCCAGAGAAACAGTTGCAGAGAGTGCGGAGCGCCAGCATCTGATTTGCAGGCCTGCCCTCAGGAGACATGAGACCCAGGAGATGGTTGCAAAGACTGGCACCTTCAGTCCCACCACAAAGCTGGGCGTTGACTTCTGGATGGCGCACAGCCAAACGCAGGATGTCCAACACTGGGAAGACAATGTCTGAGGATGGAAATGATGACTGATTAATAGACTGGAAGTAGCAACAGATCTTTTATTCTGTATTGTGAGGTACATCCAAGTTAACAGATTATATATATATATAGAAAAAAAGATAAGATTAGATAAGGTATATATATATATCACCTCACCAGAGAGAAGTCTGTTGTTTTTCCCCTGGAAGATCCAGTTATTACATTTTGATTAAGTTATTATTAAATAATAATAATTAAAAAAAAAACTAAAGTAATACTGAAATAAAAATAAAGGAAACCTAAATGCTTATATTTAAAAAGTACAAAAATGAGTAAAAATGCACATAACAAAATTACTAAAAATGTAAATATTTAAAAAATGAAATCTTATTCCAAATATCAAATAAAAACTTTAATTGTATATAAATAATACAACAACACTGTGAAATCGATCAAGCTCATATGATCAAGCTGTTCTGAGAATAAAGTATTGAATTCAGTTGATTCATTTGCATAGTCAGATATTTTCTTTCCGCTGCCTTTTCAAACTTTTTCTGCAGCAACAGCCTTGTAAATTCATTTAAATTCATTATATTAACGACATCTCTTAATGATGAGAGATGCATTCGCTCCAGAGTTAATCACAAACTCTGGATCAAGTTGACGGAGAACGCTTTGTGAGCTCGCTGAACCTGATCTAAACCAGGTTGGATCTGTTTGGTTTTGTCAACTCTAAACTTATTCTGAAATTTTATTCAGCTAGCTTCATGCAACAGGCCACAGAAGTTTGTAGTAATATTGAAGACTTTGATTAGCTGGTTCAGGTGGTTTAATTAAGAGTTATAGCTAAACTCTACCGTGGCCCTCCAGAAGCAGAACTGAACACCCCTGCCATCAGTGATACTTTGTTTAAGTCTTAGTATAGTGAGTTGTTTATTTAAGCAGGTTAAATAGGCTCAATGCCTTACCTTCTGGCCAGTGGCTAGTCCTCCACAGAACACTGATCTGCTCTGCCGTGGGCTGCGCCGGACTCTTCTGGTCTGCAACTAGAAGCAGCAACTTCTCCAGACAGTCCAGTGCTGCGTCACTCAGCTTACGGTCTGCAGGAGCAGTGCTGTTCAGCTCCCGAAGCTTACCTACAAATGATATTGAGGAAATGTTATGTAGGGATTAGAGTTTTGCCGATAGACGATAGTATCGCGTATCAACAATAGACAAAGATATCACCTGTGGCTGATTCTTTTTATTATTATTTTTACTAACCTAATAATAATAGTATCTAATTAATGTTAGGGCAGTGTTGCGCATTATAACCAATCACACACGATTCCACTGAGGTTATGAACCCAATGGCCAATCAGAGGCATTCAGATGACTGAATTCAGCTCTCTAATGTATTCTCTCATCATAAACAACGAAGTGCAGATGTACGTGTGCAGTGCAGATAGCTTCACAGATTATAACGGGAGTGATTTTTAAAGTGCATAAACTCGTGCTAGATTGAAGTCAGTGATGACGTTCTTTGGTAATGTAAATGTCCTTTGTTCCTTTAGTAGCTGCTGTTTGAATAACTGAGGTAATGTAAGCATTATAATTAGTAACTTGCAATGTTTCTATTAAATTATCAGGTTAAATACAAATTCAGTCATATTAAAAACATTAGGCTGCTTTTAGCCTTACGCTGGCATTGATTCACGTTCCGGCAACTAAGTAAATCATTTAAATTTTGCTCGATAATATTGTGTATCACGATCTCACAGTCTGACGATAGAACAATATAACAATTGAGCATATCGCCCAACACTAGTAGGGATACAGGATAGGTTACTGTTACCAAGTATGTCTTCACTGATTGCGCAACCTAGCTCTCCAGTGGGGCCTGGACCACCCAATCACAAGCTTGGCCAACAGGGCTCCAGAGATGAAGTCAGATACCCTGGCACTTCACTAATTGATAAATCTAGTTGTCAAGGCAACATTTCTCATTTTCATTAAAGTACTTTAATACCTAAAAATAAATAAATTAAAAACATAAAAACTACTTAGAAAAAGCAAACAACAAAATTACTAACACTTAAACTAAAATATAAAAATAAAACCAATTCAAATCTATTCAAAATATTAATAAAACTATAATAGTACATTAAATAACACTGCTTCCGAGAATACATTGTTATTACCATGGCATTACTATGGTATAGTGTCTATACATTTTTTTTATGTGCTTTTTTGTTATTTTCAACTTTGAGCCCAACCTGAAAAGGTAGGATTGGGTATCGTTTGAATTTGATCAATTCCAATTCCGATGCTGCTTATCGATTCCGATTCTTATTGATTCCCAGTTTCGATTTCAATGTGGTTAAAAAAAATGAAGTCAAACATTTAGATATCAAACATATTTATTGTGTCTCTTTTTGCAAAACATTTAATTGCTGCTGAATACCATGAACAAAAATCTCGATTAAGATCTGTTTTTTGTGCAAAATAGAGCTGTATGTTTCTGGATGAAATTAGACTTTTTTTTTTTTTTTTAATGGAGGTTGTAGTTCTCACAATTCTGAAGAAAAAAATATTAGACAACTAAACAAAATCTCACAGAATTTATGAATGGAATGACTCACTCAAGATTTACTTGTTTCATTACTGCATGAATCAATTTTTTTAATGAATCACTTGAATGAATGATTCAAAGACAAAAAAAATGTTAACAGCCCATTTTCGCCAACTAAAAAAAAATGTGCGCACAGGAATTGACAGGTGGAATTGAAATTTGACCTTATGGGCCTGTTTACACCTGGTCATTTCATGCGTCTTCGCTGATCGGATATCTATCTGATTTGTTCAAACATTTCCATTTACACTTGGCCACATAAATGTGTTGTCGCAAAACGGATATAAATCCGATCTTCAATTCCCGCGCTATATTTAAATTTAACGGAGTTCACGTCAACGAAATCAAAAGATAAGTGCTGCATTTTATTAATTATCAGCTCATTTCAAGATCAAAAGCTGCAATAGGAGAGCGCGCGGCATCAGCACTGGAAAGATAAGTTTGTCTTACTACTTTTAATGAAGATGATTGTGTGTTGACCATCTGCGTCTTACTTTGTTTCATTCGGCTTGCTGAAGAGATGCTCAGCTTCTCGTCCGCGGCGATGCGTGTTGCATTAGCGCAGTCATATCTGACTATAATGTCATATAGCCTATAACTCGCTCTCACATATTATTTTAACATTTTGGGAGGAGTAAAATTTACATATGTGGTTTCAACAACCAGATGCATTTACACTTGTCCAGTTTAGTCTGGAATGCGGCCCAGACCACCTCCTGAAGTGGTTTGAGCGAATGGATTTATATCCGTCTTGAATGCATTTCAGAGGGCATTTACACCTGGTCTCTTCACGATCGGATAGCTATCCGATCAGAAAAAATGCATGAAGTGACCAGCTGTAAACAGCCCCTAAATATCCAATTCTGGAATTGGAATTGATTTTTGATTCCAAACCATACTGAAAGGCCTGTGGACCACCTTATACCTGGAACAGAGACTTTGATTAAGTCAAGTTCTGATGTAAAAGTGTCACTTACCAAGAATCTGAGTTGTATTCGCCTGTTCAAACATAACTCCATCCATATTGGGGAAGAAGATGTTTGTCGTAGCTTTCGGAGCAGAAGAAGAGGAATAGGCACTGCCACCTAGAGGATTGAGAGGTATATTAGTGTACATGATCCATGTACGCATGTGATGCTCTGGATGTACTGGACGTATTGCATGTATTTTACCAGTAAATGGATCAGCTCTGCCTGAAGACACCGTGCCTGTGGATTCTGACCCGGGTATATATCGTCCAGCCCCTGCCCAAACAAACATAAACTTCTCTCATAACTTTGATTTCATATTAGCAAATATCAAAAGATATTCAAAAAGGCCCACCTGTGAAAGGATCAGCGCCAAATCCTTGGTCGTCACCTCCTGAACCCGGAATGTAGCGTCCCGCACCTGAGAACACAGGAGGGATATGAAGCACACTTCAGTCTTGACCTTCAGCCAAACAAAGTGTGCGTATGTATATCGTTCTGGTTACCTGTGAAGGGGTCTGTGGCCGAGGCGGGGGCTGGGCCTAGAGTGTGGCCTTTAGTGTTCTCGATGATGAAATTAGCCACCTGATCCAAGAACATGGGACTCAGGTCATTTTTCTCCAGGAAGTTGTGAGCTGTCAGCCAGGGGTCATCTGTCATATTGTAAGGCAGCTTCAAGCCAGGACCTCCCTCATTCACATCGATAGAGAAGACGAAGTCATACTCCTTTAGGCAGGGAAATCACAAGGGTTAAATCATGATTTAACTATATAAACTATATGATTTAACTCATCAACTATAGTCAACACTGGACATTTAAGAGCTCTCACACAAGACTACCAGTGTTGACCATAAAAATATTACTTGCATCAATTTATGAACAACAACTGCAGTTGACGGCTAACAGTGACTATATCATACTTGCATACTATGCACAACATCTATTGGATAAATACCACGGGTCTCACCTTGCCTTCATACATCACTCGCTTTGAATTTTGCTGAGAAGACCCGCCCACTACATCTCCGATCTTCACCCAGCGTCCATCACTCACGCTCCACTGATACGCTTCAACATTAGAACCCTCCTTTATGAGCCGCGTCTGGCCATCCCGGTTCCCTACACATATACAATAATAATACAGTGAGCAAAATGGTTACATGCTATTTAATATAATATAATATATTTTCACACAGAAGGTATATACAGAAATAATACAGTATAATGCAAAAATATAAACATATATTTATTATAATGTATTAAATATAATACTTATTTATACATCATTTTTAATGCAGTTAGAAGGATATGTTTTTATTCTATATAGTAATCTATTACAAGCAAAAAATATTTGTCTAGCATTCTCAGTGTTGTTATGGTTAACTATAACTATTCAAAATTATTTCTGTTATTGGAAAAAGCTGAAATACAATAAAATATAAATAATAGATTTAAAACTTAAACGTAAATTTGAAATGAACTAAAATAAGTGCAAGTACTAAATTTACTAGAAACTGAAATAAAAATAAATGAAAACTGAACGGACAATAAAAACCAAAAACTAATAAAAATGACAAGCGCATAACAAATTTGCTAAAACTTGAACTTAGATTAAAATAAAAACCGAAGCTAAATCAAAATATTAAAGCTAAATCAAGATATTAATAAATACTATCATTTATGGAAGCCTGTTTCCGCCACTGAATTATTATTATTATTTTTTTTTTTTTTTTAAGTAATTTGATATAAACTCACAATTCAGATTTTTCTCAGAATTGTGTGATGTAAACTTGCATTTGCGAGTTATAAAGTCAGAATTGCGAGATATAAACTAAGTGAGTTTATATCTCTCAATTCTGTCTTTTCTCAGAATCGAGTGTTCATATCATCCAACTGTGAGAAAAAAAGTCAGAATTGACTTTATAACTCACAACTGTGAGTTTATATCTCACATTTGCGAGAAAATTGTGAGATATTGGAAAAAGCTGAAATACAATAAAATATAAATAATAGATTTAAAACTTAAACGTAAATTTGAAATGAACTAAAATAAGTGCAAGTACTAAATTTACTAGAAACTGAAATAAAAATAAATGAAAACTGAACGGACAATAAAAACCAAAAACTAATAAAAATGACAAGCGCATAACAAATTTGCTAAAACTTGAACTTAGATTAAAATAAAAACCGAAGCTAAATCAAAATATTAAAGCTAAATCAAGATATTAATAAATACTATCATTTATGGAAGCCTGTTTCCGCCACTGAATTATTTTTTATTTTTTATTTATTTTTTTTTTTTTTTAAGTAATTTGATATAAACTCACAATTCAGATTTTTCTCAGAATTGTGTGATGTAAACTTGCATTTGCGAGTTATAAAGTCAGAATTGCGAGATATAAACTAAGTGAGTTTATATCTCTCAATTCTGTCTTTTCTCAGAATCGAGTGTTCATATCATCCAACTGTGAGAAAAAAAGTCAGAATTGACTTTATAACTCACAACTGTGAGTTTATATCTCACATTTGCGAGAAAATTGTGAGAAAAAGTCGCAGTTCAAATTTTTTTTTTCAGTGCCGGAAACGGGCTTCCATAATAATCTATGAATATAAATAATACAGACCTGCCAACCTTTGAAATTTTTTTGAGTACCATCGGTGACCGGGGGGGGGGCCATACCGGGGGTCATATAGCCTATTCCTACATTACTTGAAGCTCTTTGATGGCTAATGTCAAAATCGTAATTGCACGATGTGCAAAATGCTAGACTTCATGTTAAATATTTGTCATAGGTTAGTACTCAGAGTCTGCACTCAGTTTGTGATATTCCTGTTATACAGTATTTTAGAGTAAACAGTACGAATGCAACAATACAGTTAGCCCAAGGTTCAATAAATACATTCAATTTCAATTTGGTTCTGATGGTTTGGCACAACAGAGTTCTTTTAGCGATTTTAAATGCTATTTAAAACAAACAAACTCCAGTACATTGTTGTACACTGTAGAAAAACATGGATTATCACATGTCTACCTTAAATGTATTTTGAGAGAAGTATTATTTTTATAGATTGGCCATTATTTAGTGCTATGAACACATGTAATGTCTGTTTCATTCATACTGGATACTAGAGGGTGCCCCTGCGCTGAAAGTCCACATATGCATCACAGAAGTAATAGAGCTCACGACTCCAGGAAATACCATACATGTGTTTCCTCATCTCAGCGCACGACTCACGGACACACAAACAGAGCCAGTTTGGAGAGAAATAAAAAAACACGGGAAAAAAAACGCTATGATTGGTTGAACTCCTCATCTTTTTCGGTTGCTTGTTTACTGCGCGTGGACAGGTCACCAGGTTTTTGCATAGTTTAGAGTGACAAATCGTACCAGCGTACTTTAAGGTCAAAATGCGTACAGGTTGGCAGGTCTGAATAATGCAACAGTAACACTGAGCATTCTTGAGAACACTACATGTGTTCAAAATACACCTCAATCCATTCACCTGGTTCATTCAGGTGCTCTCTGCCAGGTAAGTCCTCTATCTTGATGTCACCCAAATCTCCAGTCTTGGGGTCGATGATGGCTTTGGAGAGCTCATCCTCAAAAGCCTGCAGGTCCTGAGCACTTGCTACACGCTCTTCGCTCTCGGTGAACACGCGGATAACGCCATCGCTTCAGAGAAACGTGACATGGTCATGCAGCATAATAAACTGCAAATAGTTTAGATATATGAAACAGAAACAGTATGTATACCTGGCTCCCACGGCAATGTCTCCATCAGGCAGAATGCAGCAGCACCACACCGACTGGGCAGGAAGACGGATAGTCTGGGAACATTCCCCCTTCCTCCAGACCCTCAGTGTCCTGTCCTCTCCCGTGCTTATGAAGTCTAGAACAGGAAAGAAGAAGACAATATGGGAAATAATTAAGATTTTATGCACAAATATGTAGCACCATATCAAACCTACAGCCAAACTGAAGGTAAGCACCTTGTCCGTTAGGGAAGACAGCGAGGCTGTAGATGTAGTTAGTGTGACCAGAGTAAACCTGCACACATTCACCCGTCACCATCCACCGTCTAATGCTGGCGTCATTACTGCAGGAGAAAAACTCCACCTCGTTTATCACAGCGAGCCCTCGCACACAATCCTCATGACCTGCAGGACAGACACATTACACATATCTCACACAGCTGGAGTCAAAAACTGCATAATGCTGACCCCTGCTGGAGATCTGATAAAACTAAACAAGCTCCACACGGTCTATATTCAACATCACATAAACATTGTTTCACTGTTGAAAGCATTAGAAGTACCAAATGCACCAATGTACCAGTGTAGGTGTTCTCACAGCGACCCGCCTTCCATAGCTTGATGGTCTTGTCAGCTGATCCAGACAGCATTAAGCCCTGCTCTGGTAAAATGACTACGGCCCATACAGCGGCACTGTGTCCCTGAGGAGCAGCAATTACAGAAGAAACCAGTCAGCACATACTCACACTCTACTGAAATTGATTGCAGGCAATGTGAGTATATCTGATCTCCCTTTTAAAGGTACAGTGTGGGGAGAAGTTGGCTGTAGTGTCCCACGAGCCACTTAGTATTGT
This sequence comes from Sinocyclocheilus grahami, assembly GCF_001515645.1. Taxonomy (NCBI): domain Eukaryota; kingdom Metazoa; phylum Chordata; class Actinopteri; order Cypriniformes; family Cyprinidae; genus Sinocyclocheilus; species Sinocyclocheilus grahami. Next base: position 547,121 of record NW_015505419.1, on the reverse strand, counting down.
GCCAAACTTGCCAGCTGAGAGTGTGCAGACTGTAAACACACACAAAAAAACATCAGGTATGGCTCCAGAAATCATTCCAGTGGCATTTCAAGACAACCTGCATGCAGTTACACTGTAATACATCATTAGCAGTGGACGGTACCTGTGTTTGTGTGACCCTTGAGGGTGAACAGAGGGTCTGGTCGGTCTAGTGAGAAAACACAGATGTTATTGTCATGTCCTCCAGTGGCGATGAGTCCTCGGGGGTATGTTTCATTAGGAGCGAGGATACACACGCAAGACACAAAGTTTGAGTGGCCGTTCATACAGTGCATCTCTGTAAAAACCTGGTTTTCACTGCAGAAGAGAAAACAGAAGAGTTAAACAGACGTTGATCATGTGTTTTTATTATCTATCCTATTTACAATACCGTTCAAAAGTTTGAGGTAGGTTTTTTTTTTTACTTCGCAATGCTGTACACCAATAAACAAATCATAAAGCTTCACTGAACCGAGCTGAATTGAACTGAATCTCAGTGAATTCAGAGAACGCGTCGCTTAGTGAAGTTTAAAGAGACAGTGCACCCCGAAATTCCTCCAGCGTGTATGACTTTCTTTCTTCTGCGAAACACAAAAGCAGGAGTTAGGCAGAGAGACTCAATCGCTATTCGCCGTATGGAAAAGATTCACGTGAACAGGTGCCTGATCTTCAGCGGTGTTCCACAGAAGAAGAAAGCATTAGAAGGGCTTGGGACAACAAGAGATTTCATTCTCATTTCGGGTGAACTGTTCCTTTAACGTTTCATCGTTTTTTTATAGATCGGTCGCTGTCAGGAAACCAAACCCGGTCAGTTTCCTTTCAGCTATGATGCTTACGAGTTGCCGAATTTCACTTGACTTGGCAACCCCTCTCAAAACATTAACCAACCAACTCCGAAAACGTATTACCCCTCAGCTTAGTAACCAACGAAACGGAAAGCAGACCGGGTCTCAGAGACAGCAGGAGGAAGCTGGCGGTGTACCTTGGGTTTGGTACCCAGACCCGCGCGGTTCGGTCTCTGGACACGGACACAAAGGCTCCGTCGGGAAACGCGACGGCGGCCAGCCCCCTGACATCCATCTCGTGCGCGGCGAGAGAGCAGCGCAGTCTGTATGAGTTACTGCCGGACATTATGACTGCTGAGAGACAGCGAACCCTGCACGCACTGACACAGCAACACTGCACGCACACAAACACACCCACAGCATGACGGGAGACCTCGCGACAAAATAAAAGCCCGGCTGGCAAACACTATTCCGCGACACTGTTAGCTCACAATATACACTTTTACCAGTATGATATCACATTTATGTCAAATACATTTTAAATGACAACAATTTTAAATATACGCTATATTCAGTGGAGAACAGGTGTTAAATAATAACAGACTTTAACCTTGTTTTTAATATTCACCCCGGAAGAGCACGAAAGAGTTGATTTCTGTCCTCGGTTGAGGTGAATCTATCAGATAATCAAAATAATGTCTGCTAATAGGAGGATAACGCTCATATTCGGAGGCTTCATTGCAGCAGTTGCTGTGGCTTTTTATCCTATATTTGTCCATCCTCTCACTCACACTGAAGACTACAGTAAGTGTTTATTACAACACAATGAGACATTAGTCATTATGACACTGCTCTTGTGTTGTTAGTAAACTTCTTCAGCTTCAAGTTTGTATTTTGTAACCTAATACTTTTATAAGCAGTTTAATCAGTTTCGGTAGTGAAGTCATTAATGCGCGTTATTACCAGTGTTGGGGAAAGTTACTTTTAAAAGTAATGCATTACAATA